>NW_006204176.1:700694-725161 GCF_000334495.1 Tupaia belangeri chinensis | reverse complement strand
TACAGTATTCTTGGTTGAAATTGCTTTTCCCTTAACACTTTGAATATATTTTCCCATTTTTTCCTTGCTTGCATTGTTTCCAATGAGAGGTCTGCTGTTAGGCTGATGGGATATCCTTTGTAGGTAACTTGCCGTTTCTGTTAGTATCTTGTCTTTGTGGTTTTGGTCAGTCTGGCTATAATGTGTCTCGGAGATCTTCTTGGATTGATTCTACTGGGGGTCCTTTGTATTTCTTGGGACTGGATCTTTGAGTGCCTCTCTAGGTTTGGAAAGTTTTCTTGCAGGATTTCATGGAAAAGATTATCAATGCCTTTATGAGTCTCTTCGCCTTCTGGGATGCCAATTATCTGGATGTTTGGATGTTTGATGGTATCTGGTACTTCTTGTATATTATTCTCAAATTTTTGGGTGATTTTCTCAGTCTTTGTGGTAGATTTTTCTAGGTCAACAATTTTCTCTTCTATGTCTGAGATTCTATTTTCTATATGATCTAGTCTGCTTTTAATACTTTCAAGGAAGGTTTTGACTTCCTGTATTATAGCCTTCATCTCTAACAGTTCCATTTGATTCTTTTGTAAAGTGTGTAATTCCTCTTTTAGAACTTGCAAGAATTTCCTTACCTCCTGGAATTCAGCCTCTTCTGCACTTCATTGTCTCTCTTCTCTTCCATCTCTGTTAGCTTCACCATAATGAATGTCCTAAATTCTTTATCAGACATTTCCATTATTTCCATTGAACTATCTGTGGATGAAGAGGAGTTACTCTTTTCCCTTGGAGGAGAAGTATTTTCTTGCTTTCCCATATTTCTTATGGCCCTGCGGTGATTTCTAGTCAACTGATGGAAAGTGCATTTCTTCCTAAACTTGAAGCATCCAGGAGTGTGCAGAAAAAGGGAACAGAAAAACAGAAACAACAGCAACAAAAACAACCAAAAAATAGATAAAAAGAGAAGGAAAAAACTAAAAAATTTTTTTTTAATTTTTTTTTTTTAAATAGCAAAAAGTAGAAAACTGCACAGCACACAAGCACCATATAAAATCACTAGTTCTCAGGAGGTATGAAGGTGTCTTCTGATGTCCTGCTCCCTTGCCTCTCCTGGGTTGGGAGAGGGAGAGGGGATTATTAACAAGATAAAGGGAAAGGAGGGGCTGAAAGCCCAGAAACTGCTTGCCTTAAAAAAATTTTTAAAGGAAAAATTTCAAAAAAATGAGAAGACAGAGACAGGAGGCTTGAAAGTCTGCCTACCACATGAGTTTGTGGGCTGGAAGCTGAATTCTCAGTGGAAAATCTTTGTTTCTGCTCTTCCCCTGAAATCACTAGTTCTCAGGAACCATGAAGGTGTCTTCTCAGCATTATATCTTCTTGATGAATTATCCCTTTAACCATTATATGAGGCCTTCTTTGTCTCTTCTGTCCTTTCTCAAGTGACTGCATCTCCCACCTGGGGTTCATGTCCCCTCAAACTTCACAGGCCAAGGGAGAGGCCTCAGCAGTTCTTTTTCACAATTTCTATCACTGCTGAATTTTGTAGGCTGATTTTAAATTTTTTTTTTAATTTTGTTGAATTGACTGTCTTTCTGTATCATTTTCTTAGAATCATTTTTTCATTTTAGAGATTTTCCTTTTTGTGCTGAGATATTGGTGAATCTAAGGGCTATGGAGACATGACCATAAGCCCTCAGGGCAGGTTTCCCTCTAGTAGTGACTGTGTTCTCAAAATGGCACGGTTCTGTGACATCTCGGACCTTAGGTGGTAGAGTTTACCTTGGATAAATTTCTTTTCTGGAATTAGTGTAGCCATATGGGTTTCAGGGTGGTGAGACAGGCAGCTAGGACTCCAATCTTCCACCAGATCCTACACTTACCTTTTCCGAGAAAGGGAGAATCTCTTTTGGTTCTAGCTGGATGCCTGGCAAGTTTGGTGTTTCTCTTCTCTGTCTTTGCTATCTTCTTCAGTCTCCATCTTTCAAGAGCTATTAGAATTTGTTATCAATTGGGGTCAGTCCATGGCCTTATGATTAAGGGAGATGGATCCTACATGGCTGACTATGAGTTTCAAATCTTGGCACTGCAGGCATTTCATTCGTTGATTCCAGTCTTCCTTCTTAAATATTCCATTCAAGTTGTATTTGTTTTATTCCTTCTTTGTGGAGGAAGTGACTGTTGGATTCTTCTAGTCACCCATTTTGATCCTCTCTCTAATTTTAGAGTTTTTACCTTTTATATTTTAAAGGGAGTCACCCAGGGAGATTATACACCTATGGAAGACAGTGAGGAAACCTCTCAATCTCTACAAATAGATCTTGGACCACTTCAGTCAGATCAACAAACTACAACCTCATCCCAGGATGGTCAAGGCAAAGGTGATGATGTCATTGTAATTGATAGTGATGATGAAGAAGAGGATGATGATGAAAATGATGGAGAACATGAGGTAAATTTAGTTTGAAATCATCCTGTGTTTTTATACTTTTAGGTAAAAGTGCTGAGTCTTGAGTCCTGATGATTCAGCTAGTAAATTCTCATTCACAATCAGTTTAACTACAGCATATCATTTTTCTTTGATCCTGATTAGCACAGAAATGAATAATGTTCCACAGCACAAATAGGCATAGACATGTGGTGGGAAAATCTGCTTCTTAAATTTTTATTTTAATGAGTGCTGAGCTGTTGAAATTTGTTCTTAATTTGGGTTAGCCCTTGGCCTGGTGATTAGGGGAGCTGGATCCTACATGGCTGACCATGAGAGTCAAGTCTTGGCACTGGCAGCTTCAGAAACATGCTGGGCACGTGTGTTATATATGCCCCAAATCCCAACAGGATAGAGAAACGGAGAAGGAGGGATTGCACTGTGACCATATCCATTAAGGGATGCTTTCTTCCCTTCTCTTCTCTTTCTCTGACACACACATAGACCTTTTGGCAAATTTTTAAAAGGAGGGAGAATTTGTTCTCAGTTAAACTTAAGTCTGTATGAATTCAATTATAATAACCATTAATCATTTTTGAAGAAACAAGGTTTTTCTTTTCTTCTTAGAATTCAGAGTTTATTTCAGAAACAATTGAGGTATCGAAACCATTGGAGCCTTTTTTTCCTTCTTTTTTTAATGCCTTCTTTTCCCCCATTGAAGCATATTTTAAGTGAAATTTTTATATTTTGGGATTTAATCCTATATTAACAACTTATCATTTTACATTTTTTTAAGTTAATAAAACCACATTTATTACAAATATTTGTTAAGGGGTCTACCAGATGGCATAGCTGTTAGGTCACTAAACTCCTAAATGGCTGCCCTTAGTTCGAGTCCCAGACCTGGTGTCTTGAAACTCAAACTGGGCGCATGTGCATGTGTGCTCAAGATCCCAGGAGGAGTGTAGAGAAGAGATTGTGGCATGACCATCACGCCAGGGGTGATTTCTCACTTTCCCTCTTACAGTCTCTGTCTCTCTTTCTCTCTGATGGGCACACACACTCTAAGGCAAAAGACTCTTAAATAAATGAATCCATGAATGATATTTATTAAGAGCTCCTGGTATAGTGTAATTTTATTATTTTCTTCAACGTCTATTAAAATTTACAACTAAAGTGAATGACTTGGCATTTTGTAGTCATCTAGGGGTCATAATCTTTGAACGATCTCCTGAACAGTTAATGTAGAATTCAGAAATAACTGTGTTGTAAGCACTGTAGTTGTGATATTTGGTGCCCTTGAAATAATCCCATGAAACTCATAGGCCAGCTCATGTATCCTGATCAGTGCTCACCACTTAAGTTCCCAAATGTGATACCAAGACGCATAGAACATGTGGGACACATGCTGAATTTTTATTTATACTAGGATTATGAAGAAGATGAAGATGATGAGGATGATGATGAAGATGACACAGGGATGGGAGACGAGGGTGAAGACAGTAATGAAGGAACTGGTAGTGCAGATGGTAACGATGGCTACGAAGCTGATGATGCCGAGGTAGCTGGCTAGAATTTTGACCTTTCACTTTTTTTTTTTTTAAGACTTGCTTAGAAAACTTGCTGTTTTCTAAGGATATAGAAAGGCCTATGTGGTCAAGACATTAAAATATTTTATACCTTTGGTTTTGTTGGTTTGTTTTTACTGTGGCTTGTTTGGCTAATTGTTCAGTCTGGTTTTTAAATATGTTTTATTTTATTTATTTGAAATTCAGTCACCACATTGTGTCTTTAGGGTGGTGATGGGACTGACCCGGGTACAGAAACAGAAGAAAGTATGGGTGGAGGTGAAAGTAATCAGAGAGCTGCTGATTCTCAAAACAGTGGTAAGATCTGTATTAGTCTTCTAAATTAAGTATTTTTGGTAATATTTCTAAATTAGGGTTACAGTTAAATACCGTGTAGGTAGTAAGACCTGTTTAGTAGTTGACAAGCAGAGTACTGGCTCGTATTTTAAGCCTTGCCCCTGTTCGGCTCTCATAGAGTGTACTGCAGTTATGACTGCTAGGTGCTTCATTATACTGCCTTTTCTACCCCCTTAGACTACGGTAAGATTCTAACATTGTGCAATCTCTATAACGCATTCTGAATGTCACCTGCACTTGCTGTTTTATTAAGTGGAAAAATTAAATCAGGGACTTCGAACAGCAGTCACAGCCACTCCTCACCAGAAGAGGTCAGACTAATCAAACTCTGTTTCAAAATTTGTGGATATTGGAGTTTGCAATGTATGGTTTTCCAGTAAAAAAAAAAAAAACAATGTTTTGATCACTGAAGCATTCTTTCATTAAATTTTTGAAAGGTTTGTAAAATCTGTTAATCTTTGAGTTTTATGAGTCCACTCAAAAATTGTAGGCATTAACAGGTTGTGGAAATTATAAAAGATAATTTTATTTTGGCACTATTGCTGTAAAATGTATTTCATGTAATAATACTCATCTTTCATAATAATACTGAGCTGAAATCACTAGTGGTGATGCAGTAAAACCTTATGTATTTATAGTAATGGGGAAGACATTGTATCTGGGTTTCTATATAGGTCTTGGTGTTTAAACGGGCAAAGTATATGCTCATTTGATTTTACATAAAGCAAGGACAGGCAATCCTTTGAACTCTTACTTTTTTAAAAAAAGATTTATTTATAATTTAATTAATTAAATTTATTAATTTAAATCACCAGAGAGGGACAGAGAGAGAGGGGAAAAGTGAGAAAGCAAGCTGCCAAGTTTGAGATTCAAACTGTGGTCAGCCATGTGGGAGTCCAATGCCCCAGCCACCATACCACCTGCTGGCCCCTGTTACCTTTTTTTAATGTTTAATGAATATTAAACCACATAATAAAGAATAACATTCTTACTTTTTAAGGGAAACAAATGTTTACATAAATATAAATATTTACAAAGTTAATTTCTAAATAACCACTAGTCGAATTTACAATAATAAGAGAGAAATTGATATACCTTGGGTAATGATTTATAACTTATAAACATTTTGGTTGAGAAGTACATTTATGTATCACATAGTTGAGTTGAGTCATAAAGGAAAATAGGAGATCTTTCCTTTTGATGATCAAGGAAAAAAAGCCAAAAAGTCTGGATAACATGACATTCGTGAATGAATTTGGTACATTCCTAAATGTTGTTGAATGCTTCTCTGAGCAACTTTATTTGCATTGAATTAATTATTAAGTAAGCATAATGAATTGGGCACCAGTGAAAATTCTGAATCACAGGGTAGTGACTTGACCAACGTCATTTAGCTACTAACTACTAGAGCAAGAATCTGATTTTAGACCTAGGTTTTGTGATGTCTAGTAAACTCTTCATACTGAAAGAAAGATGGCTTTTGTTTTTCTACAATGTATGTAGCAGATCCAGCCATGTGAAGACCACTGAAATTTCAAATTTTAGGGAAACCAAAATATTAAAGTGTTATAAGTCTTTTCTCTAATCTCCTTAACCCCATTTTATTGTTATACTGATAATCTAGTGGTCTGACCTTTATGTAATTTGCATACTTTATTAAGAACATTATAAACCAAAATGTATCTAGTGCTTATCCTGTGTTTGCCCACATCTTTATGTCCGTAATTTGAAGTCTTCAGGTAAACTTTGTTTATTTATCTGCTCTGTTAATCATCCAAGAAACAGACTCAGAGGTAGGAAAATTCCCAAGGCCAGTCAACTAGTAAATGCAGACCCCATTATTTCCAGGTTGAAAGCCCACATTTGTTTTCTCTGCACTTCACCACGTAACTTCAGAGAATATTAGTGAGGTAAACATTACCAGTGGCAAGAGTTACACTTTTAAGGATTTTCTAAGTTTCTATTGTGATAAATTTGATAGTTCAAAAATAAGCTTCTCTTTTCCAATAGGTGAAGGAAACACAGGTGCTGCCGAGTCGTCTTTTTCCCAGGAGATTTCTAGAGAACAACAGCCATCCTCGGCATCTGAAAGGCAGGCACCACGAGCCCCTCAGTCTCCAAGACGCCCACCACATCCTCTTCCTCCACGCCTGACCATTCATGCCCCACCTCAAGAGCTGGGACCCCCAGTGCAGGTAGTAAACATATTGGTCATTTTAAAAAATAAACTTTTAGTAATTTTAACTTTTTCCCCCTTTCTACTATTTCTCTTTGAACTGAAACTAACCTCTGATTTCTGTTACTTGAAAATGAGGTAGTTCACTTTCATAAATGGAGTAGACTTTAGAATGGCATTGCTTAGTAAAAACTGTATAAATTGAAATGATTATAGTCATAGCAAATAAAATTCTGATTGCCTTTTTTGCAGGTTACAAAAGTAAAAGATTATTTTGAACTTTTAAAGGAAAATGAATTTTAACAGCTCATCATAATTTGTTTTTTAAGTTTTCCTCTCTAACATCTGTATGTTTAAAATAAAGGAGTTTCCATTAACAGGGTGTTTTTTCTCTTATTCCTTTGTAATCACACATACTCCACTTTTAAAATTAATGATTATGTGCATGACCCTTTAAATTTTACATGTAGTGAAATTGAGCATCCTTTAATTAGAAGCTTTTGCAGAAATCGTATGAAAAAATACACAGGGTCTATTAAGCTAGCTTGCATTTTTACCCTATAGCACTGCCGTTTATAGATTCTACTAAAAAAGCTTGGCTAAAAAAAAAAAAAACTTCATTATGTGAAAATATAGACTTAAGGAATCACATGGATGCTGCAAAATACATCCAATCTATTTAAGTTACAATTCTTTTACCTGGGAAACAGTATATAAGAAGTCAGTACAGTGCTGCTGTTTGAAATTCAAAGGATAATTAAACCTTAAGAGCTAAAGGCACATTTGCTAGCAGCTTTAAGGAGATAGGAGCTAAATTCATGTACATACAAATAAGATAGAATTGGTTTCTTTTTTTCGGAGAGATTTTTGCTATAGGGCGTGTGTGCTCGCCAGAAAGACAGAGAGACAGAAAGAGAGAAATCACCCCCCGGGGGGATGGCCACACTGGAATCCCTTCTCCTCTTGGGATCTTGGGCACACACACACACATGCCCGGCGTGAGTTTAAGCCACCGGGTCCGGGACTCAAACCGCGTTGACTACGTGAGAGTCCAGTGACATAGCCATTACGCTAACTGCTGGTCCCTAGAATTGATTTTAATTTAAAAATTGGTAAATATTTGTTGGATAACAATAATGATAAATAAAGGAAATAATTCTTTTAGAAAGGCGGGGGAGCAGCAGCTGGTGTTGTAGTTAAAGGCACTGTACTCCCACATGGCTAACCATTGTTCAAGTCCCAGACCTGACTCCTTTCTCTCTCTCTCTTTCTCTCTCTCTCTCTTTTTCTGTGTGCGTGTGTGTGTGTGTGTGTGTGTGTGTGTGTTCTGGTCAAATAAAAAAATAACAATAATGATAAATAAAGGAAATAATTCTTTAAAAATGTATTTTGTTGGTTCATTAATAACATATTTGTTAATGTGTTCTTTATATAATTAAAAATTTGTCACTGATTAAAACTGATTTTTTCAGTGTTAAGAGTAGTAGCCATTTTTCCTAAGAAATACTCTGATGATTGTATATCTCCTAACATTTTAGTTATTTTATTGCCAGCAAAATAAGCTATATCATATTTGGTGTTTATTTCATTGCCTAATTCCCTAAAACAAATATAATTCCTTTCTTGACACGTAGAGAATTCAGATGAACCGGAGGCAGTCTGTAGGACGTGGTCTTCAGTTGACTCCAGGAATAGGTGGCATGGTAAATAACCTACCCATTTCATAAAAGTGATTCATTTGTTCAGCAAATATTTTTGTACTCCATATGTGCACTATTTTTTCTCTTTCCTGTGTTTGTTTTAGCAGCAGCATTTTTTTGATGATGAAGACAGAACAGTTCCAAGTACCCCAACTCTTGTGGTGCCGCATCGCACTGATGGATTTGCAGAAGCAATTCAGTAAGTCAACAGAAGAGAATTATTTTGTTGCTCACTGAAATTCTTCCTATTTCTCTTAATGATCATTTATTTTATCATTTGATTGGTCCGTTATTATGTTCATCTCTATTTTGGGATCAGAAGGTGGAGGTTGTAGTGTTGGGGATAATTATGCAGAAGCAAGTGAGATACAGTTGAGTCTATTGAGAATTTCAAGTGCAGAGACAGTATAAGAACATCATCTCTTTAGTCCTAATGGCTCTTTGAAACCTAGTTCTGCTGCTAATTTCCAGTTCCTTATGTCCTGTTTCTGTGTAATCCTCATTTTAAAAATGGGAACAGTAGTACAATAGTTTCTATGTTATAGTAAGAATTAAAATGCTGTAGAGGTGTTGGTAATTATAGGGATCATAATGGATAGTATTATTGCAAAAGCTAAACATCTGGGCAACTAACTATAACCTAAACAGTCTAGAAGGAAAATAGAGATATTGTTAATATGGATAAAGAAGTAACTTATTCCAGCAATTAGGGAAAAAGAATCTGAGAAGACTTAGTGACATTGAATTGAGTTTTGGAAAATAATAGCTAACACTTAGTGAGCCTTTCCACATGTAAATTTATTTAATACTCAGAGCTGTAAAGGTAGGCCCTGTTTTGCCACTTTACAGAAATGAACATTGTTATCTAATTTGCCAGACATCAGAAATCTAGGAAGTAGCAATTCAAGATTTCAGACCAACCAGTGTCTGAAAACCTATTGTAACTGTTGTGGTATACCATTCCATATACAGGAATAAAAGGCTTTTCATAAGAAGGTACACGTATTTAATTGTGGCTGAAATATTAGTCACATAAACAGACTATACTTTGGAGATCAGAATAAGTTTTCAAAAAGTTGGGAAAAGATGGGTCCAGCAGTTAGTGTAATGGCTATGTCTCTAGACTCCTATGTAGTCGACTATGGTTCGCGTCCCGGACCTGGTGGCTTAAAACTCACGCCAGGAGAATAGAGGAGAAGGGATTGCGGCATGGCCTTCCCCCCTGGGGAGTGATTTCTCGCATTCTGTTTCTCTGTCTCTCTCTTCTGTCACTGTCTGTCTGGCAAGCACACATGCCCGATAGCAAAAAAAAAAAATCCTCTCCAAAAAATAAAGTTGAGAAAAGGTTGATTATTCTGTAGATTGGTAACACATGGCAATCAGAACTGGTTTTAAATTCACTCAGTCAATTAACCATAATTTACCTTTGCTAACACACTTTACACCCCAGTCAGTGTCATCACTTCCCCTTTGAAAGTCAGCAGTCAGGAATAGACTCACTGTAATAAACATGCTTCCGACAGATGGACAGATGTCAAAGCCATAAGCCTCTAATTGTCACTAGTTCACAAATGCCTTTGCTTCCTAAGACACTGTGTGAGAATAGCAGTCTTCTCAGGACATGCCTGCCCTATATAACTTGCTCTTATTATAGAAAACAAGACAGTCAATCTTGCCTGTTTTATTTTAGACATAATAATGTGATTATCTGACAAAGATAAGACTGAAAAAGTAGAGTAGGGCCTTGTCAGCAGACAGCCTTAGGGCTTGTGGAAAAATTCAGGTTTGTTTTTCAGATAGCAGGGAGCTACTCAGGACTTTGGTCCAGGTAGTGAGCATAGCTCATGGAGCTCAAGGTTCTTAGTTCGAAGGATAACTGTATAGACACAAGTCTACCTTAAAAAGAAAGTCCTAACTTGAAGCAGTAGTGTTGTAATGGGAAAGAAAAGAGAGTCAAGGATTATTACAGAAATAGAATGCATAAACATTAAGGAAATAATGCTGAGTTTTATATCCTGGGTTATGGGCATGAAGATAGATGATAGCTGTTATAAGCGGGAAAGCGAATTTGTAGCTGTCTGTTGATACTACTAGAATTTTTCTAAACCTGGGGAGCTAGTTAGTGACAGATGGGTAATTTAATTTTTCTTTGACCATAAACAGTGAAAACCGAGACAAACTTTTGTCTTAAGACTATTCTAAATTTTTGTTATGCTTCCTATTAAATTTGTGTTACTTTTGATTATCTGTATGGAGATATATAGCAGACTCAAGAGAGATGAGGCATAGTTCAGGACAGCCGAAGTTATTTACATATAAATCATGTTATTTATATTATTACCAAATTCATTGACAGCTAGTGTTTTAATGACTTTTTTGCAGTCCGTTCTCATCCCAGTTTATTGATACTCATTCTTCCTTTTGCTGGTAGTCTTTCTACCATGATGGTTCAAATTTCATCCTAAATTTAATTCTTTAAAAATCGGGGGTTGGGGGGGTAGGTGGCATGTTGGTTAGGGGCGCGGGATTCCCACATGGCCGACTATGGTTTGAGTCTCAGACCTGATGGCTTGGTTTCTCACTTTCCCTCCCTCTCTGTGTCTCTCTCTAATCAAACTGGAAAATAAAAATAATAAAGTTAAAATAATTCTTTAGAAAAATAAATTTCATCCTAAATTAATCTTTGTCCGTTTAGTTCCCCACAGGTTGCTGGTGTTCCTAGATTCCGGTTTGGGCCACCTGAAGATATGCCACAAACAAGTTCTAGCCACTCTGATCTTGGCCAACTTGCTTCTCAAGGAGGTATTATATAGTTAAATAAGCCCTTAGATCACCTGGGTTTGTATGTATTCCAGGTAATAAGCTATTATAGTGTGCTTTTTTTAATATTAAAAAGCAAATATAAATATTTACAAAGTTGTTTTCCAAATAACCACTAGTCTAATTTCTAAAGGAATCTATAAAATACTTAATAATTAAACATTGCCTTGTATATAAATCTTGGCTTTACCACAAAGTTCTAATTTCTCTGATCATAAAGACTGGCTTTTACATTTGTACTTCTTCTGGCTCCTAGTAATAGTGTCAAATATGTAGTAAATGCTCAGGAACATGCTTTGTTTTGTTTTGTTTTCCTGGGTTTTTTTCTTTTCTTTTCTTCCTTTCTTACATTTAATCATTGTACATCTTTATAGCATATTAGTCCAGTCAAAGATATTATTATAAACATTATCATCAACATAATTTTTCATTTTTGTGTCCATTAAATGTTTTGCTGCTTTTTTTCCCCCTTGAGTCCCTCCCTCCTGCCCTTTCTACCCCACTGCCCACCCTCTTCAGGAATATATTCTGAACCAATAAATATTCCTAGGTACTACCAGTCACTTTAAAGTGTTGGCAAGAGTGCAACATGTTTTCTGTTTACAGTTTGACACTTGTAACATTCCCAATTAAAAGTATGACTAGACTTTTTTTTATATGAACAGTATTTAAAAGCAAAACGAGGGCCAGCAGATGGTTGTTGAGGTGTTGAATCTCACATGGCCCATTTCACAGTTCGAGTCTGGACCCAGTGACTTGAAATATATGCTGCAGGCAAATGAGCATACATGCCCAAAATCCCCAGAGGAGAGTGGAGAAGGGATTGCCATTTGGCCATCTCTCCTAGGGTGACTTCTCACATTCCCTCTCCTTCTCTCTGTCAGTTTCCAGTGAGAGCACACATCCTATAGAAAAAACTTTTAAGAAAAAGGTTCAAAATATGTAGAATAAAATGACCTCTATGTTAGTAGAATATTACTGTTCCTGTAATAGAAGTCGTTGATTATCTGTATATGAATAATGCTGTTTTGGGGATTGATTACCTTTTGATCCTCAATTGAAGTTCAAATAACCCACTATATTTCTGGGAAGCTTATCTGGCATTTTATATGTAGATAAGGAATGCATACTTTTTATAACACGCCCAAGATACATGATTAATTCCTAGTCTTTTAGGGTGTTGGTTCTAAGACTGCATCTTCTGCAATACAAAATTATGGGTCTACTTCATGTGAACTCAGTGTAGCTTTGTATGTCAGAATAATTTCCTAGATTCAGGAGTCAGATCTAGGCTAAAATTAGAATGTTAAGAATTACCAACTTTGTAACCTTGGAGGAAGATAACTAACCTCCTTAACATTAGCTTTATTAACCTAAAGGGGAATAATACTACCTTGCAGTTTGGGTGAGGGACAGGTTCTTATATAGTGTCTAGTTCTTGGTTGGAAACTCAATAAAGTTAGTTTGTATGAAATTACTGAGAGTAATTAAAGTAGCCTTAAAAGCTTAAAAATAGTGTTGGGGAATTTGAAGACTGTGTTTAAGTTGTATTTAAAATTTTGAGAGGCCAGTTTTTGTTCAGTAGAACAATTGTGGGCTTCAACAAAGTTGTGCATCTCCACTAATTAATTTTTTTCTTTCAGATACCTGGTATATTGAAATTTTATGTCTTTTCAGTCATTTATTAATATTCAGAATTGTCTTTAGGTTTAGGAATGTATGAAACACCCCTCTTCCTAGCTCATGAAGAAGAGTCAGGTGGTCGAAGTGTTCCCACTACTCCTCTACAAGTAGCAGCCCCTGGTAGGTGTCAAGGGCAGATTAGTAGATTTGTGTTTTACTGGTAAAATGGAAAGCTATGAAAGATCTAGCTAACAGTTTGATGAACCACAAAATTAAAGTTTTAATTTCTCATCATGTGTGTCTTTTTGAAGTGACCGTGTTTACTGAGAGTACCACCTCTGATGCTTCCGAGCATGCCTCTCAGTCTGTTCCCATGGTGACCACATCCACT
The DNA here is from genome assembly GCF_000334495.1 of Tupaia belangeri chinensis. NCBI lineage: Eukaryota > Metazoa > Chordata > Mammalia > Scandentia > Tupaiidae > Tupaia > Tupaia belangeri. The sequence goes on along the minus strand of NW_006204176.1, from coordinate 712,116 downwards.
GGCCCTTTATCCACTACCAATGAAACGGCAGCTGGCGACGACGGAGACGAAGTGTTTGTGGAGGCAGAATCTGAAGGGTAAAAGCTTATTTGTGTAGCCTTTGCTCACTTTCGGCTCACCAGACTTTAATTTTTCTTTTCCTTTAGCCAGGAAATTATCTAGTAAGTTCAGTTTTCAGTAGTACCCTACTAAAAAAATAAACCAAACTCTGTATTTTGAAAGATTATTTGGCATATATTAAATAGCAGTATATTTTAGAACTCAGAGAGTATTACAAAGACGGTTTTAAAAACTACTATCTTCTTGAAAATTGCATAATGTACTCTAGAGAAATATTTCCTTAAAAGTACTGGTACCCTTTCCATTGACACAGCTGCTTGAACTTTTCCTTGAAAAAAGAAGTCTTTCTGTGAAAATTATGAAAATTTAGAAAATGACCCACTTTCCATTTAGTAGTGTACTCTTAAATGATCTTCATTCTCCAGTTACACACATTTAAACTTCGCTGCCTGAAATTTTGGCTGCGTAAAAATTAGAAATTTTCTAGTAGTTTTCATGACGTGACTACATTTTTTAACACATAACTTATAAAGAAAGCTTAACAAAAGAAGTGGTTTATGAAAAGTCCTCGATTCTGTGTGTTTGCGTGGTGGGGGATGTTGTAGACAGGGTCTTGGTCTGTTGTGATCCTCCTGCCTCCGCTGTGTGAGGAGCTGGGCCTGGAAATGTGCACCACCACACCTTAGCGATGGATTGATTGACTGATTTTTTTAAGCTAAAGGAAGTGGAAAGAGTTACTTAGGTAGTAATGGGGAAATTTAACTTCAAGGTGAAACGTAATTCTTTATAAAATGAAAAGGTTGGGCCACTTTACGATCAGAAGCATAGCTAGAAGTGAAATCCAGTTTTCCTAGGTGCATCTCAAGAACACTTATTTAGCCACATTTTCTTAAAGTAATTACAGGCTAACTAAATGGGGGAAAAACTCAGGTCTGCTGTTGTTCTCTAACAGTGCAAATATTGAGAGGTTACAGACTGCTGAAAATACTAGGTGCCATTAATTCCATAGCATGTATGCAGGTAATTTTTCATGTCATTTCTAACCCACACAATAATCCTGCAAAGTATTATCTCTGCTGTGCAAACAAGAAAGCTCAGACTCAGAACATGCTAAAATAATTTGCTTAAGCTACACTGTTAGTGATTGGCTCGAACTGTATGTAGAAACCTACCTCGGTCCACTGCTCTTCCTACTTCTGCAGCACATCTCAGCCTTAGCACACCATCCTGAGTTCTCTCTCAGGCAGATCGTTAATAGCTAGAGCCCGTGGGGAGTTGGGGGGTGTTCTACCTATAGTTGTGACTGTTGTGAATCATTTCAGTGCTCTCCTTTCCTAAAGAGTTGTCTGGGGATTTATCAGACTCTTGGTAATGTATTGGGTATTTTCTGTGAGCCTCAATAGCGTGAACATCTTGTCCAAAGGAAAATAGTAACAAAGAAAGACAGAGGGGGGATTTGGAGCAAGCCCTAATTAGATAAGGAATGAAGAGAAAGCAACTTACACTCTTTTCTCCCTATCCATCTAGAATCAGTTTTGTATTCTCTAGTCAATTTTGTTTCTCTTTCTTAGTATTAGTTCAGAAGCAGGCCTAGAAATTGATAGCCAGCAGGAAGAAGAGCCTGTCCAGGCATCTGATGAATCAGATCTCCCTTCCACCAGCCAGGACCCTCCTTCCAGCTCTTCTGTTGGTAAGTTCCTGTCTGACTACAATACAACTTTTTTTAAAATTCATTTTAGTCATGATAGAGCACACATGCATATACCTGAGAAAGAGAGGACACTCTTCATAGGTCCATAATTCCCTTTTCTAGCCAACAGGTTTCTTTGATCTTGGGCATGCATGCAAGTACCCAGCCTGTTTTCAAGCTGACTCAGGGATCCAGACCCATAGTCAGCAATGTGGCTACCAGCACTGCCATTTAGTTTGCCACCAACTGCACCTTAAGACTGGTCCAACTTTAATACATCGGGCTTATTTGCAGAGACACTGCTTTATTCGTAACAAATCAATAGTACTATTTTCCTAGATTTTAACATGCTTTATTTAAAAGGGAAATTTCGGGTCAGCTTGAGAAAGCCAGATCCCCCATGGATGACTGCAGTTCAAAATCTGGTCTTAATAATATAAAAAACACACCAAGTGTGTGTTGTCCCTCAAATCCCAACCGATTGGAGAAATGGAAGAAAAGTGATTGTGGTGTGACCTTACTCCTTTTAGGGGTGTTTTCTCCCTTCCTTGTCTCAGCTTCACACACTGTCTCTGGCAAATACATGTACTCTCTGGCAACTTAAAATTTTAAAAATAAATAAATAAGAAAGAAAAGATAAATTTTATTTTATTATGAAAGGGAATTTAGTTTATGTGAAAATCACTATTGTAAGAATATTCAGGCTTTGATTATCAGAAATATGGACTTAGTAGATCCATCCCAAGAGAATAGTTCTGCATGTTTTTAGGTAGGTGTCTGTAAAGTGTTTCGTAGAGCTCGTAAGTCTCCTTGAAGTACAGCAGGTGTGTTGGGGATGGCTGTCCTGGATGGGAAGCTCTGGAGTGGTACCCAGCCTCCTGCCTCTGTTTGAACAAGAGAAGTTCCATTTTTGTTTTGGTTTTTGGTATTGGGGTTCTACCTGAGATTTTATAGAACAGTGGGTGAAACTTGGGAACTCTGGCTTTAGGAAAAGTGTTTGAAATTCAGTGATGTAAATAGTGTCAAGAGTTTGGCTTTAAATGTTTTCAAAGTTTTTAACTTTGCAAAAAGATACTATGTGTCTTATTCTAAAAGTTGTCTATGTGGTATTTTACAAAATAAGACTCCATTCTTAATAAACTATTAGAGCTTTCTATCTAAAAATTTTAGGCAGGGAAATTATTATTATTGAGGGAATATACTACCTGGTCATTTACTCTGATTATTTTTATTTTTGAATTGTTTATAGCAGTAATTCTTAAACCCTCTATGAAAGCTTCACACTTTATTACAGATCTGCTTAGTTAACAGTTTTTTTAATTACAGAACTTCGCCATCCCTACGTCTCTTCCCCTGCTCTCAGTGACTTGCCTTTGACATGTCAGTCTGTGGACTGACATCCCTGTATTCAGATACCATATCCACTTCATAACACCTAGTGACTTTACATTTGTGCACATCTTCGCTGTTGGGATCAGGAACAATGCATGTAAATTATAGAACTTAGTACTTTATACACAGTATGGCTCAATAGTTTTGATTCTTCTAGGTATTAATAATAGTATTACTGAGGTACTGTGCTTTTCATTATATTTTAATGACTCATGAGAATTATCTTTCCTCAGTAGAATTGACACTAGTTTTGTCTTACCAGAGCTTAAAGAAAAAATGTGTGGTGGTTTCCTTCGAAGGTATAATATGAAATTAGGATAATATCTCCAAGTTTATTTGATCAAAAAAAGTCCTGAAAGTGCAAAGAATTAAAGCTATGCAGTTATTTGGGGGAAGAATGTTGAGGTAAAAGATAGCAGATGCGAAGTTTATAAAGCAGCAGTGTAGCTGATATGTTCAAGGTCAGCAAGAAGGCTGTGGCTAGAGAAGAATGAGTGAGAACAGAGACTAGCAGGAGGTAGGGTTAGGGTGGTGGGAACACAGCCTTGACTTTCCTGGACATAAGAAGCTGTTGGAGGGCTTCCTGCAGAATAATGAGATACATGGTCTGACTTAAAGGCTTAACTGTATCTGTTTGGCTCCTGTAATGAGAAGAGGCTAAAAGTGGCAACAGGAACAAGGAGAAAGATCAAAGGCTATTGCAGTTAAGATAAAAATGATTATAGTGGGGCCAGCAGGTGTGAAATGGTTAAGGCACTGGACTCCCACAGGGCCCACCACAGTTGGGGCCCCCAGACTTGGCAATTTGAAAATCATGCCAGGGCTTAATGTGTGTGTGCCCAAAATACCAGGAGAATAGAGAAGGGATTGCAGCACGGCTGTGACCCCAGGGGGTGATTTCTTGCTTTCCCTCTCATTCTCTCTCTGGCAAACACATCCTTAGATAGGATAGTAGAGTTAAAAAGTTGTGAGCAGTGGTTAGATTTGGGCTATATATTTAAATTTGGGTTGGCAGGATTCCAAGTAAGGATTTTCTTTCCTTTTCCCCATATTTTTTGTTTGTTTAATGTCCCTCATTATTTAAAAATAACAACTTAGGCCCAGGCCCATGGCACAGGCAGTAGGTGCTGCTGAGCAATATGGAGGCCATAGGGGAAGGCTCCAGGTTTCATCCAAGGGTCTCCCCGAAAGGGCTGGGCACACAGCCTTTTCTCTAGCTGACTGCAACATGGGCGGGTGTGGGTTGTGGCTGAAGACCCTGTCAAAGGTTCCTGCCTATATCTGCCTACTTCCTCTCCCCACCTCTTTCTCTGTCTCTCATGCTCTCTAGAAATACGTGAACTCTTTTAAAAAAAAAAAAAAATCTCTTTAAGAACATAAATATTGAAAACAAATGGAAATATTTGCATTCCCTTCATGTATTTATTCATTGTAACTGCTTTCATGCCATGATCATTACTTCTTAGTTTTTTAACTTGCTTTTCTTGGACCTTAATGTTTCTCTTAGATACCAGCAGTAGTCAGCCAAAGCCTTTCAGACGAGTAAGACTTCAGACAACACTGAGACAAGGTGTCCGTGGTCGTCAGTTTAACAGACAGAGAGGTAAATTTCTGACATGCTGATTCCATGATAGAATGTGGGATGGTAATAATTATAACAAGTTTTCTGATATTCAAACTTACATTTTTTTTAAATGTTCCAAGTATTGACTAATCATACATTGAACATGATAATTATTAATCTATACTTCTTGAAGACAGACTCGTATACCATAGATAATGGTTATATTTTATATTTGGTGATTTATTTCTTAAATTCAAAGAAAGATCTTAAAAAACTAACATGTTGGAGCACTATATATGTTCCCGTTACATCTCTACCTATTGTCATCCTATTGCTAAGCACATTTTATGCAAAAGTGAGGGTTTGTGACTATTTTAGCTTATTAAAAGAAATGTAAAATTTCAATGTTTCTATGTTTTCTAATATTTCTAGATTTATGTAATAAATAATCATCTAATTGTTATAATAATTTTCACTGGCGATTTAGAATATCTAACAGTTTTATATCCATGATATCTGGATAGTTCATATTGAAAATAATTTTTGTAATGAACCAGGGTAAGTGAATACCTTAGTTTTGAGAGATCTTCTTAAAAAATGCATTCTTTTTTTTTTTTTTTTTTTTGTCCTCTTTCAGGTGTGAGCCATGCAATGGGAGGGAGAGGAGGAATAAACAGAGGAAATATTAATTAAGTGGTTTGTAAAATATAATTAACTGTGAATAAAAATGTCGAATCTGTTTTAGTATAATGATTGTCAAGTTTAAAACATTTTATATTTAAATTGGTATGTTTAATCTCAACATTCTTTATTAATAAAATGTATTTCCATGTCAAAATTTGTCATTTTCTTCATTTTAATTAGTTGGCTCTTCCTCTGCCCAGCAATCTAAGGACAGCTGTACCAGACTTTGGATAGGGTCTGTCCAGAACGCGTAGTAACGGCTCTTGCTGTTCTAGTAGGCACGTCGATGTTGTAGTATTGATCTAAATGAAAGGGAAATCATTGTTTTTTTAATTAGAAAGAAAATAAAACACTTTAATTCAAAATAATTTGTGTTCATTACTATACTGAAAGACAGCATTTACCATTTTAATATTGAAATATTTCTATTAATTAATTTGAATTTTCTGACAAAAAGAGAAACAATTGCCCTGATGGTTTGACCTTTCAACATTCTTTTAGTAAAACTAAGATCAACTCTTTGAAGTAAACATTTAAGAGTAACTGAGTCTGGGACCGGAAGGTGGCATGGTGTTTGGTTAAGGGCACTGGACTCCCACATGGCCGGCCGCAGTTCAAGTCCTAGATCTGGTGGCTTGCTTTCTCTCTTTTCTTTTCCTCTCTCTCTCTCTCCCTCCCTCCCTCTCTCTCTCTCTCTCTCTGCCCTGCTCTAGTCAGACTAAAATAAATAAAGTTAAATAAAATAATTATTTAAAATTTTAAAAAAAGAATAACTGAGTCTAAAAAGTAATTCACTTGGATGTTACTCTTTTTAAAAATATGTCTGATGGGCTGGCTGGTGATGTTCTGGGTAAGGCACTGGACCTCCCACATGATTGAGTGTGGTTTGAATCATGGACCTGGTGGCTTGCTTTCTCATTTTCCCTTTCTCTTTCTCTCTCTGTCCCTGGTCATATTGAAAAATGATAATGATAAACAAAATCAAATAAATAACTCTTAAAAAAATACATTCTGATGTCATTTATTAGGATTAGATGGAGTAACTTAGATTTCTGAGCTTTAAAAGAAAAATGCCCTGTGTAATATAACTTAATTAATAAAATTAGTTTCTCTGGAACATTCTGATCTTACAGCCTATGTAATAATGGAAATCAGTAGAACTTTACGGCAAATAAGGCGTCTGTTCAATACCACAGTTGAGAGAAGTAAAACACTGTTTCCAGTAGCAGTTGTATTAAGGTAATTGGCTATTTTATCATAATCTCATAAAGATGAGAGCAAAATCGAATGGTAGTCACATTGAGTTTAATTGAAATTGTAAAGCAAGAACCTCTCTCTTCACGGCAATTAAAATAAGTAGTATGGTTGCTGTATGTCACTTTCAATCACCATTGCACACCTGAAATGTTTGCCTTGACTACATCTGTACTTTCACAAGTGCAAGTGCCGCCTTAGAAAGCTGTCAAGAAGTCTTGCTTGATGACTTACCCTTAGAAAATGCGTAGTAATCATAGCCGTCAGGCTTTCTGATGTTGGGCAGTGCGATAGCCGAGGTCACCATACTGGGAAGTCCTCTCCACTGCATACTCACTTTAACTTCATTATGGAGAAAACCTGCAAGTGACATGTTTAATCAAGGATATCAGGTTAAAGGGCAGTAGACTTGTCTTGGAATTGCTGAACAGACCTGGGTTTTAATCTCGGATGATTCACTTCATAGCTCTGTTACTGAGGCGAGTTATTGAACTGTGCCATCTTTTAGGACTATTTTGAGGGTTATAGATTTATATAGATAGAATCTTGGCCTGAGATACTTGATAAATAGTATTTATTATATTAACAACCTGAATAAACTGCCTTTCTTATCCACAAAGACAAAGAAAGTATTCATCTTGGTTATTCTCTAAGGCAAATTGATGTGCTTTTCATCAAGAATCTTAAATTAATAGGACAACCTGGTTGACATTGTTATGTAATCAATCTTACTCTATAAGAAACTATTACATCATCTTCACGGATATGAACATTTAACACACACGTTACCTTTGTCTTGATAAGCAACTCTGATGGGTGTGTAGTGAATCCTGATGGTGTGTGTTTGAGAAGGTCCAATAGCGCGTTCAAAGCGACGTCTCCTGACTTGTGCTGTCTCTCCGTACACTGAGTAATTGACAGGCCTTCTTCCAGTGCACTTTTTGACAGGTTCCTTCTTGTAAACATACTGTTGGACACCGCCACCTGTTATGTAGTGGAAAATCATATAGAATGAAAATAAATTTAATTCCCCCCAGAAAAGATAGAAAAGAGCTTTAACAGTGTAAAGGAAACAGATCCTGTTCTTGTTTTTCCTCAGATCTGTTCAGATATTAAGAATGGCTATTAGTCAAGGGTATTAGAAAAATCATTACCAAACCCTGAAATACTTATCAAATAACTGTGACTATTAATATTTAACTTAAATTGACATTCTTTTTATCAGTGACCTGAAAACTCATTGTGGTTTTCATGTCAGGCGATCTAAATACTTCTTATGGTCCTAAAAAAGAAATTCTTTTTTTTTTTAATTGACAATACTGAATTTCAGCCATTCAAAGCTATCATTTGGCAGTAAACCCAGTATAATTGGAAATACTGAATAAAAGTTCTTAAAAAGTTTGATAATTTTGTCAATTATGTAATACATACCTCTCTTAAAAAAATACACAGATTCAGGCCTGTTCTTATAGGGAGCTATTGAAAGGGCCGCCACTATTTTTCCATTTAGTCCTCCAAATCCTTTTACAATTTGTTTGGGATACCCTGCATCTTTTATATCATTGGTGAACCGCCAGTATTGAGAGTCCTGGTAATTTAAAGGAGAAAGTGATGTTAGTAGCTTCAGAAAAAAAGATTAGGAAAACAGATATAAGTATAGGGTAAAAGTGTTAACTTACTTAAATGTTTGAATAATTTGGCTTAATTTTATCAAATCGAATGCTATATTGATTACATGTTGATGATAGAATGGTTCATTAAAATAAGCATACACTTCTGAGTTGTAGATGAAGATGATTTACATTGTAATAAATAATGCAAATTCCATTTGTGAATTTTCTCAAAAAGATATTTTTGTTACCTTAAAGAAGAAAGTTTTTCCATCGCAGTTGCATCTAGTAAAAACAGTATCAATGGGAGAAGGGATACCCCAAACCTCAGTAATTCTGCGGGCTGGAGATGGTGGGCTGAATGGATTTAGCAGCCAGAAATAATGACCTAAAATTTAAAGAGCTACATCAGCCTACAGCACAATACTGAAATCTATCCCAAGAAACTAAAACAAAGATGTTTAAATGATTATATAAAAGAAAACAAATTGAATGTATGAGCATTGTATGGTTGGCAATTTATTCAAGTACAGAAGTTGGTATTTAAACATTTCTGACAGTAGGTATTTCTCAAGTCCGAAATTTTGAGAATTTGAAAATATTCTTTCTCTAGAAAGAGCTTCTGGTATTGTTACTTAAAGTCACTCCTCTTTAAGGATAAAGGAGTTTTTTTTAATGGCTACTAAAATCTTTCTAGCTTCTAGTTTGTATGATTTCTTTTCAGATTTTATATAAATCGGTTTTTTGTTTTTGTTTTCGTTTTTGTTTTTTTTTTGAGAGAGATTTTTGCTATAGGGCCCGTGCACTTGCCATAGAGAGAGAGAGAGACAAAAAGTGAGGAATCACTCTCCCCCTCCCCCAGAGGGACTGCACGCACACATATGAGTTTAACCTCAGGGTCTGGGACTCGTACCACAGTCACTGTCAACTACATGGGAGTCCAGCTATGTAACCATTATGCCGTCTGCTGATCCCAGATTTCAAATAAATATTTTAAGACTAGACTAGCAGGGGCCAACAGGTGGTATGGTGGTTAAAGGCACTGGATTCCCATGTGGCTGACCACAGTTCAAGTCCTAGACCTGGCGGCTTGCTTTCTCACTTTCCCTTTCTCTCTGTCTCTGGTCAAATTAAAAACTGATAATAACAAATGGAATTTAAAAATAAATAGTTATTTAAAAGAAAGAAAAAGAATACTAGACTAGCAAGAGATATAGTAGAATAAATGTGAAATAACTTCTGTCATTGTCCCACAGACAGTGTTAACACTTTTAAACACATCACAATTGAGATTCTGTTTTTAAATAAAGATAGAGCAGGGAATCCCTCCTGGTGTCATTTCATGTTATAGGAAATTAAAATTTGTACTGCTTTTTAAATGTTAACAATAGGAAAGCCTTCATTTGGTTACTTTAATTTGCCCTAGTTTCATTAATTTAGTATTGTTACTACTCTCAGGTTCCCATTACGTGAGGCGGTTCCCCTAATCAGATTCCCCTCCAGAGAGCCCAGCCCAAACCAGCTCTGTCCATGGCTTTGGATCTCGTAAGTGCCAGAACGAAATGATTTTAAAAAAAAAACCAAAAAACCAGAAATGTATGCACAGCTCACCTCGAAATGCAACTAATGTCCCATTGCGCAGAGTCGTCAGTCCATCTACTGGCCTGCCGTTGCATAGATTGGTCTCATCTAAAAGTTAAAAAGTAAGTCAGTATAGAACAGAATGAAAAAGTTATTGATGTTCTTTTTCAATCCTCTCTCAGGGTTCTGTTTCCGATTTACCCTTTCCTAGGCTTTCCGAGGACACAGGTTAAGCTTTGGAACATTCACATTTCAAAGGTGAAAACGAAGTTATACATGTCAATTCCACTTTACTTAAAGGTGCTACTAATCAAAAGTATTGGGTCACCTGAAAAGTTCTGATGCATTTTTGCATAGAAAAACAAAAATACATCATGACTTTTTCGATGATCCAGTAATATATAAAAGTAAATTATGAATCGAGATGGGCCAGGTTACTTTGTTCCTCATGTAAATTAGACATTTATTTGAATAACTCCATGTGAAATTTCATTTTTCCATTCTGATTGTCCTTTACGTTGGTTTAGAAAAGAAAATACTACAGATGTATCATATTTTCTTTTGAAGAGAGGCTCCCAACTAAATTTGTTCTGGCCTTCTATACACCATCTCTGCTACTATAGGCACAGATGTACTCACTCCTAACCTGGGGTTATTAGATTTTCTAAAGACTGGATAAACTTGCTATGATTACTCCTCTGTTTACCTCCAAGGAGCTGTAAAACTTAACAAATTAACAAGGTCAGGGTTCTAAATAATACATCTCAGTAGAATGATACTAAATCATGGCATTTGGGTTAAGTCTTAACATTACCAGTTTTAAAATGAAAGTAACTGACTTATTACCTGAAAGCATGGGGTTGATGTAAATGCCTTGATTGGGTCTCACTAAATAACCCATGCCTGGAATAATTATAGGGGTTGAAATAGAGGGCCTGGGAATCACATAAGGATTATCTTCAGCACCATCTGCTTCATTCTGTGGATTTACTTCAAATAGTTCTAAGTTGGGACTTCGGTTAGGACTGGTAGTAGTTTGGAGCCTAGCTTCCAAAGAAGTGGTGCTTAATTCTGGCACTGCTGGTGTCGTTGGCCTTGGGGGAGTTGGTGTAGTCTTTGGTTTCTTCACTCTAGCTGTTGGTTTTGGCTTTTTAGTAGAAGTGGGCTTTTGGGGTGATTTGGTTGGCTTCTGTGGTTTAGGAGTTGGTCTAGTTGTTTCTTCCAGTTTGTTCATTGGGTCTTCAGTTGTGGTCTTTTCGGTTATAGTAGTTACTTTGGGTGCAAGAGTAGTACTTTTGGATGACATGGTATCTTTAGTTGTAGGTGTTACACGTGTGGTCGTACTTGTTATTTTGGATTCCGTTGTCTTTTCAGTGGTAGTTGGCATCTCTTTTGTTGTAATCTTGGGTGCAGCAGTTGTACTTTCAGGTGTAGTGTGGATGTCTTTTTCTGTTGTCTTGTCTTTAGCTATTGTCGTTATTTCAGGTTTGGTCGCTTCGGGAGCCTTAGTTGTAGGTGCAGTAGGCTCCTTGGGACTGTTTTCAGGAGCTTCTGGTGTGGGCTCCACAGAAAAATCAGGAGTTGGTT
>NW_006204176.1:684617-700682 GCF_000334495.1 Tupaia belangeri chinensis | reverse complement strand
TCTTGGGAGTAGTTGGAGTAGAGGCCTCTGAGGTGGTTGGGGCAGGTGTATCAGGAGTAGTTGGAACAGGTTCTGTGGTGGTGGGTGCAGGCTTCTTGGTGGTAGTTGGAGCTGGTTCCTTAGGGGTGGTGGGAGCTGGTGCCTTGGGGGTGTTGGGTGCAGAGTCCTCAGGGGCATTGGGTGCAGGCTCTTTGGGAGTGATGGGGTCAGGTTTCTTGGTAGTAGTGGGAACTTGTGCCTTGGAGGTGGTGGGTGCAGGCTTCTCAGGGGTGGTGGGTGCTGTCTCCTTGGGTGTAGTGGGAGCTGGTGCCTTGGTGGTGGGTGTAGGTGTTTCAGGGCTGGTGGGTGCAGGCGTCTCAGGGCTGGTGGGTGCAGGTTTGGTGGTGGTGGGAGCTGGTGCCTTTGGAGTGGTGGGTGCAGGCGTCTCAGGGGTGGTGGGTGCAGGTTTGGTGGTAGTGGGAGCTGGTGCCTTTGGAGTGGTGGGTGCAGGCGTCTGGGGGCTGGTGCCTGTGGAGTGGTGGGTGCAGGCGTCTCAGGGGTGGTGGGTGCAGGCATCTCAGGGGTGGTGGGTGCAGGCGTCTCAGGGGTGGTGGGCGCAGGCGTCTCAGAGGTGGTGGGTGCAGGTTTGGTGGGGGTGGGAGCTGGTGCCGTTGGAGTGGTGGTCGCAGGCGTCTCAGGGGAGGTGGGCGCAGGCGTCTCAGGGGAGGTGGGCGCAGGCGTCTCAGGGGAGGTGGGCGCAGGCGTCTCAGGGGAGGTGGGCGCAGGCGTCTCAGGGGAGGTGGGCGCAGGCGTCTCAGGGGAGGTGGGCGCAGGCGTCTCAGAGGTGGGGGGGGCAGGTTTGGTGGGGGTGGGAGCTGGTGCCTTTGGAGTGGTGGTCGCAGGCGTCTCAGGAGTGCTGGGTGCAGGTTTGGGGGTAGTTGGAGCAGGGGCTTTGGCTGTAGTTTCAGCTTTGGGTATAGGGTTAGCAGGAGCTTCAGATGTGGGTTCAGAATCATTAGAAGATGTTTTCTCTGCACTTTGCTTCTCCTTGGCTGCTGTAGTCTCTTTTGCACTCGTTGAAGTCTGTTTATTTGTTACAGTAGTCTCTTTAGTTTCAACTGTTGTCTCTTTACTGGCTGTTGAAGATGTCTCTTTACTGGCTGTTGAAGATGTTTCTTTGGGTGTATCAGGATTAGGTGAGAGACTCGGTTTAGGATTTATTGGTTTAACTGTTGTCGTCTTGGGAGATGTGGTAACTTTGTTGGGCTGGGTGGTAGGAATGTCAGGAGTTGGGGTAGGCTTAAGATCCCCATCATCCAGTCCACTTCCAGCTTCATCTACAACTGGTGGTTCTGGGGTGGGTTTATTTTTTGGAGTCCTTTTCTTCTTGTTTTCTTTTACTAAAAAAAAAAAATACATCTTGTTAATTTTGAATAGTTTTTTTTTTTTCTTAATAGTGACAGAAAGATTCCATCTTTATTGTTCATTGTCTATCCGTGTGTCTCTAGGCAAATTGCTGACTTCTAATATGTACATTAATTTATTGTAAAATGATAAATACTCAACCTATCTAGTTGACCTGTGTTAGGGAATAAAATAAGGACAAAAAGAATGAAAAAACTTTGTACAATTAACATTCTAGCTAGCAACAAACGGGACCAGCAGGTGGCGTGGTGGTTAAGGTCCTGGACACTCCCACATGGTCATCAATGGTTCGGGCCTTGGACCTGGTGACTTGCTTTCTCTCTCTCTCTCTCTCTGTCTCTCTCTGTTTCTCATTCTGGTTAAATGAAAAAATGAATGAATGAATAAATAAAATTGAAAACATAATTTAAAAAAATTATTCTAGCCAGCAGCAACTTGGAAATGACCAACACAGTCAGTAACCCTAATTCATCTTTTCATATTAGTGTTCTTTGACCCTCACTTTCTCTTCCCCTTATTGCCTGCACCCCCCTTTTTTTTTTTTTCCAGGAAACCTAGTTTCATTTCTTAGAGTCTCACCACACTGATCAATTCAGAGACATCTATAGACACCTCTGAAAATCTCCCCCAGTACTCCCAAGGTCCCTACAGAGACTTATTTCCATGCCCAGTGAAACTTGACCATTCCAGGGGACATAGGAGATTAGGATGCCATGGCAGCCATAAGACCATATCTAACCATTTCCTGTAGCAGCTACCATAGGTGAACTGCAAAGCCTAAGAGGCGCTTGACAAGATGAATTCCGTTTAGCCAATGTGTATCACACTAGTTCTGTCTGCAAGAGTCTCTGAATGACTCAGGGGTTAAATATCTGGCTATTCAGCTAGAGAGAATCCCTCAGAGGAAATCACAACCACTGAGGACACAGAGTTTTTCAGAGTGTCTCAGTGTTTCCTGGAAAGAAAACAAAAAAGTACAGTTTAGAATTTCAGGAAACAATGAAGAGCAGAACAAAGGAACTCTCTTTTCAGGAGATAGTAGTCTATGCTATTACACATTCCTGTTAGAGAAAAAATCAGCCAAATATGAAATAAAATTTATTAGGAAGGTGATAAGTCTATAAGATACAAATGATGATATCGCCTTCTCCTAAAGGTCTTTGAGAATGGATTAATATTTTTTAAACCCTTAAAGCAGTACATGTTAGATAAAAGAAAGCTAGGGAAGGAAAAATGAAAATGAGTGTAGAGGAAGGGGAAGAAAGCAAAATGACATCAGGCAGACAGGAACTGTAGTAGAACACCGTGCATCATCTCTGTTGCCATCCTGTGGTTCCACAGTTGCTGCTATTGCATCTTCCTATCTTTTGAGAGTGGCTTCTTAGCTGCTTAGCATCAGTTTTGTAGGAAATATCCATTCGGTACTTTCTAACATACTTTTTATGAAGTTATATGCCCTCCCCAAAATTGAGATAGCCCCAAATCATTGCACCAACACACATTACTTTGAAATATCTATGGTTAATATGGCATTGATATAGTCTTTGATCTTTATCAATGCTCAAACCTTTGGGTTTCTTCTGTAATTCTTTATTAGCAGCTGAATTTTTGGAAGACTTGACTTTTCGAATAGTTGAAGAGGAAGAAGAGGAGGAGGAGGAGGACTCTTGATTTTCAGAAACAGAATGTTCTATAAATCAAATAAAAAGGTTGATCACACCAACTGTGATTTAAAACAAAAAAGCACCTCCATTCCAAATACAATAAAAAAAAAATTCTGTTCACTAATCTACACGTTTATATTCTGCTTTAACGTATGATCCACAGCCCTATTAAATTTGTCAGTTAAAAGCAAGACACCTAAGCTGATCACTAATACTAGCAGTGTAACTTTCTATGGACTTCCCCATAGCTGTCCAAATGTCACAGAATCCAATTATTCTGCAAGGAAAATCATGGATTTTGTGAGGGGGTTACAGTAAGACATGTCACTTCTGATTATTTTAACCCAGACCCATGCTGGGTTTGTTAAGTAACAAAAGCCTATGAATACCAACAGCTTTGTACTTCAAGTTAAACTTTGGCTTAACACTAGTAAGCAGAAAGTGTAATGAATCGTGACTAATAAGACGACTCCGTTCTCTGAGAACAGTGTTATATAAGTAGTTCACCTCTCTACCGGTTGCTTCACCTAAGAATGCTCTGTTTGTTACATCTATCATCTTCCTACCTTCTGTTATTTCCTCTGATTCTACAACTTTCTTAGTCTTCTTCTTGGCTGGTGGTTTGGGTGAACGTTTGGTGGTTGATTTGATGGTTTGAGATGCTCCTGGTGGCCGAGGTACGGGCTTTGCGGATGGTGATGATGAGGGATTATGCACTGAGGCCAAGCAAGACAGGTCGGTTAACATCTGGTTTATATTCATCAGAAACTGTGAGAAGCATGGATGCATCTGGCTTCAAGAGTAGAAGCAGGGAAAGCTAGTGCAGGCAAACTGTGGCCAACACTAACGTCTCCAAAACAATTCTGAGGATGCATTGCTATAAAACATTGGTTCTCAAATTCCCTTAAGTTATGACAGGGAGCAAAGGCTTAGGAATCGGAATCAGTCCTCGGCCTGCAAGGCTCTACCATCGTGACCTTGGCAAACTGACTAACCCCTCTTGAGCTCCCTTTACCCATCTGCAAACAGGTGGTTCACTCAAGATGATGTCTGAAAGTGTCCTACCGAAAAAAACAAAACCAAAAAACCTCTATGGGCTTCATCCATTGTGCGATTCTGTAATTGTAAAAATAATGCTGCATGTGGGTGTCAGAATAGTCACATTCTTGAAAAGAGGAATGTAAAAATTGCATCTTACCCGTTTTCTTATCCACTGAAATAAAATGGTCCCAATTTACCTTTCATTTATTCTTTAATTACAGAAATTCTACATGAACATTTGTTCTTATGAAAATTTCATAGCTTCCACATTATGTTTTTTTCTCGAAATGTGTTGCCCTTTATAAAAATAAGCAACCTAGTAATGATTTTGTGAGTATCTTTTTAACCTTTTATCTCCTATTCCCTGCCCCTTTTCATGTCTAGAAGAGAAAACACAGTATTTTGGGATCATTAGGAACCAGAAGAGAAGGAGTGGGAATTCTGAAAAATAGAAAATGGAGCAAAGGGACTCCCCGGGGAAGAGAGAGCTGTGGTCAGTCCTGCTGCTCCCACCAATTCCAGAAACATTGCTGTGATCTCCAGTAACCGACCACTGTACACCCCCTTCCTCTCCCCGTAGAACCACCACGTATCTTAATGTGTGAAACAGTTCAGCCACGTCCTAGCTGGTGATCTGGGGCCGAACAGTTAACTTCCTGGGCTCAGTTTTCTCAGCCATCTTTGGCAGTACGTGAACTGCCATGATTCCTTCAGCTCTTTTAGCTTTACAATGTTTGGGTAGATGCCCATAAGCAGTTTCTGTAGCAACTCTGAAATAATTAAGTTAGTGAGTCTCGAAATAGTTCAGTTGGTGGTGGTGGTTTTTGTTTTGTTTTTAAATGAAGAACTGAAGCTCTGGGTGGTTCCTTTATTTTCACTTGAGACTCTGATTATCTCCATAAATTTCTGTAAATGAAGTTGCCGGGCATTGCCTTCATCATTCTTCTCACTGAGTTCTACCTACACCTCAGGGAACAGACCTAACACTTTGCCACGTAAAGCATCGATGTTATTAAAACGCTCTCTCAATGCTTCACCACTCCATCTTCCCTCCCCTCCTCTTCCCCTGCCCAAAATGCATTCTTAGTGTTTTTGTCTCCTAGCCAAAATCATCATCAGAGCAATAAGTAAATATGTATCTTTCATCATGGGGCTTTCTGAAAGCTGCAGGAATCCTGAGCTTGGAGTTTTTGATTACAAGGGTGTTGTCTCCGTTATTTTTGGAATGCTTTCCAATGAAACCATTGAACAATTAAGAAACATCCTTCGACTCTGCTGATGAACAATTTTCCACTCTATTTCCCCACTGTTTTAAAGAAGCAGGAGGTACAGCCTTGTTTAAATAAAATAACTTTACGCAAGCTATATTTATCTTCACTTTTACCTCCGCAAATACTTTCTTTTTAGCGAAAGAAGAATAAACAACAGACATGTGGTATAGTAAAGGAATCATCATTTAAGAATATTTTTAAAATCTTTGTTATAAAATCTAAAGGGACTCATGATATTCTCAGAGCACCCCTTCAGGACTTAGAACCAGAGAAGAGGATATAAAAACGAGGTTCTCCCTTTACTGACCTGTCATATGAACAGGATCTGTACAGAGACTGCCGAGGGGATGGCAGAGATGGGAAGGAACGTGAAACTGACAGTTAATAACCTCTTAGCAGATCTGCCTGAAAACTTACTGACTTAAACTAACTCATAATTCACTTATTCAGACAAGCGACAAGTGTTGATTCTGCCTTAAATGTATACCCAAACACTGAGGCCCAAAGCTCAGATATCTCGAACGACAGCTGACTTTGTGGAGTTGGCACCATTACGGTTAGACCAAAAAAATCAAGTAAGCTGGCCGCTGTTGATTTAACCTGTCACTGAGCCACTTCTAAAGAAAAAAAAACAGCACAGTTCACTCAACCCTTGTCCTCCCAGTTATTCAGATGGTGGTCCTGGACGTCAGCTGAGCCAGGAGTCCTGCTGTTGGAAGACGACTTTCTTCTTTAATTCACCTTCGTGAAACACAGTTATGATAAAATAGCTTATGTGTTAGTGAAAGCAAGACCTTAGATGACCACGACTGGACATTATCAGTAAAGATAAGATAGGTACACAGATCTGGCCGTAGGAGAAGCACCGATTGGTACTGCTTGCTCACCTTCTTCACAGAAATTCTCGTAATCAGAACAGCACTTGCCAAACTTCTTACAATCGGCGTCACAGTCACACTCCCTTCCTCGCGCAAAGGACTCAAAGCAGCGGCCTTTACAGGAGAGCTCTATCCAGAGCAAAACAAAACGTCGTGGATTATTGATTATGGAACCATATCCCTGTGCCTGGTATCTATTTCTCACCTCATACCTGGCTAGAGTGCCCAAAGAGCATTTCTCAGTCTTTTATTTGGAATTTGGAGTACATTATCCAAAAACAGATGGTGGCCCAAAGGGAGACAGCTCAAGTCAAAAAGATACAGTGACCCAGGGAAATGTTTCTTGGTCTTCAAGCCTCTGAACGCACCCTGTGCCGCCTGAATCATTTACATGTATGGACGATGGGAAGTGGGGAAATGCCTCCATAATGAAGCACCCTTTGTAGGAAACTTCTCCACAGAAAACCTCATACTACAACTTACATTGGCTCAGTTCAGTGATATAAGATATGCCAAAGAGCTGACTTAAAAGAAATGAATCCCTGTTCAGACTTGAAAATCATGTATAGTGGAGAGACCTTTATTATAATAAACTAGGCAAGGCATAGGATTGGAACATCTCAGCCTAATCTTATGGTGTGGACTATGGGACTATTTAAGAAAGGTCTACTCAATTTTAAAAAAATGAAAACCCTTGGTTAAAGGTACCATGACTCACCAATGCCTATTTGAAATAATTAAATTATCCAATACATAGACTATACAACAATATATTCATCAGCTTTACATGCAAAAGCTAAAGCAAATATACTTGTGTTGAAGTGACCCGAATCATTTTCAAGTAAAATATCAGTCATAATTTAAAATTCAGACCCTTTGAATTTTAACTGAAACTTATCCTTAAATGCTAGTGCTCCATCTTTGAAGTATCCCTTTTAGGTAATTTAGAAATATGTCAATATCAAAAAGCCTAACAGTAGACAAGATTAGTCTATGCCCATGGATTCTTTGACAACGTTATTGAAAGTTACCATCACTAGCAATCACATCTCTGATTGTTAGTATATAATTACTACAATATAATGCTTAATGACTCCTGAGTTACAGTACTAAGTCTCTATTTCGCACAAGACGTTTTACTTGGAGCAATTCAGTGACCTTGTGTAAGTGACAGATTTCCAGGCTCCCCTTACCCTCCCCCAGGCATCACAGACTTCACCGTGTACTTTTCTGAGTACTCAGGTTACAGCATTAAGCAAAGTAAATAAATTTTCTACCTATTTGGATCTCCTAATCCAATATTCTTTTGAGAAGCTACAGAAAATATAAAAAACAGTAATTGTTTGAAATTTACTAATAGTCATGTAAGTAACTCCCACTGTTCATTGTTACTGAAATAAAAAAATACGATAAATTATTTATCAAATTAGTAATGAAAATTGACTGTTTTAGTTATCACTATAATTTTCTGTCCACTGACATTTCAAGGGTAGAAGAAGAGCATGTGTCTAATGAAATAATGAATTTCAAAATGATAGAAAAACAATAAAGATGATACCACATCATCACCTAATTTTAGTACATAAAAATGTACTCTTTCCAAAACAATAGCCATAGATTGTATTTTTATTGCCTAATACAGCCTTCAAAAAGTCCACAAAGAATTCATATTACTAAAAAAATTATGCATGGACATCGTTTTTGCACCAAAATAAACTGTTACTTTATTTTTTCCATAAACTTTTAGAATTTCCTTCATATACTTATAGTCACATAACACATTTCAGAATTCTCTTTTCATATCTTTCCGCATTTGCATGGAGAATAAACTATTATATTTGTTGATGAATCTCCACAAAGTCACTCTCATCACAGACTTACATAATAAAGACTTAAAAGAAATGAATCCCTGTTCAGACTTGAAAATCATGTATAGTGGAGAGACCTTTATTATAATAAACTAGGCAAGGCATAGGATTGGAACATCTCAGCCTAATCTTATGGTGTGGACTATGGGACTATTTAAGAAAGGTCTACTCAATTTTAAAAAAATGAAAACCCTTGGTTAAAGGTACCATGACTCACCAATGCCTATTTGAAATAATTAAATTATCCAATACATAGACTATACAACAATATATTCATCAGCTTTACATGCAAAAGCTAAAGCAAATATACTTGTGTTGAAGTGACCCGAATCATTTTCAAGTAAAATATCAGTCATAATTTAAAATTCAGACCCTTTGAATTTTAACTGAAACTTATCCTTAAATGCTAGTGCTCCATCTTTGAAGTATCCCTTTTAGGTAATTTAGAAATATGTCAATATCAAAAAGCCTAACAGTAGACAAGATTAGTCTATGCCCATGGATTCTTTTGACAACGTTATTGAAAGTTACCATCACTAGCAATCACATCTCTGATTGTTAGTATATAATTACTACAATATAATGCTTAATGACTCCTGAGTTACAGTACTAAGTCTCTATTTCGCACAAGACGTTTTACTTGGAGCAATTCAGTGACCTTGTGTAAGTGACAGATTTCCAGGCTCCCCTTACCCTCCCCCAGGCATCACAGACTTCACCACCATCCTTAGCCACAGTGTACTGCAACATTTATGCAAGTGAAAACAAAGGCACGTAAGCAAAGGCAGTGAGATAGTGGGAAAACAGCATTGCAAGGGGTTTGCAGGGGAAGCTCACAGAACAGTGTTGCTTGACAGAGGACACACCAGCTCTCGGGACTTACCCACTGTGCAGACTCTCTTGAAATCAGGACAGCACTCCATGTAGTGTTGACAGTTATAATCACAGTTGCAGGTGGCATCTCTAGAATACCCTTCCCCACATCTCCCTGCACAGCTTGATAAATCTAAAATCATACAATACTAACGTGAACATGGCCAAACTATTTTATAGCAAGGGAGAGACCCAGTGAGGGTGACAAAGCTGTTAGGTGACGGAGAATTGTATCTATTGGAAAGCACTGAAAATGACAGCAATGGGACCAACTGATGTTTGGCTCATTGCTTGTGTGACTTTGATCATATCCTTTATTCTGTGCTAGCCTGAGAAGGCACGATTTTGGAAATCAGGCAAAGTAATGGCTTTGCATAGAAAGGTGGCAGCTATAGCTACCACTGACTGATGTGGCGGAGATTATGACTAGTTGCCGTTCATGAGCATCTCTGTGCCAGGTACTGAGTTGTACGTTAACATCAATGCTTATGAAAATGTTCCCAGGGGAATAATCACAACCTCTTTAGAGATAAAGAAGCTGAAACTCACAAATTTTAATTATAACTTGCTTACCAACACACAGTAGTTAATACTTCCAGTATATGTGTGTACTGGTCAAGTAAAATCTATTAATTATTTACCCTGACCTCTTTCACTCTTAGAAGTGTCCTCCTCTGAATAACAAGTTATATGGACATCTTAAATAAACAAACCATCCAGAATCTCAACTCTAATAGATTCTAATCTAACTCTAATTAGATCTAATAGATCTCACTCTAAAGCCAGAGTAGTTTCCACCCAATTACATTGCCTTTCGTTCCTGATAATGAGCTGATTGTGTTAGTACAAACTTTACTAGGCATTCTCTTTCCTTATTGTGGGGTTGGCCAGATTCTTTAAATGTTGGGGAAGTCGGATGCTTTCAAGCCCTGCTAAAGTGAGTACAAAATAGAGAACCCTTGATATTGCATCTGGGTATGCATATAAAGGTCAAACAATAATGAAAGCATAATTATTCTCAATTTGCTTTTTAGTCTTTGGAAAGCACCTTAAAAACCTCTCTGAGTGATAGCCACAGGAATGTTAAAATGGAATCTATCTCTGGAATAGATATTAGCAGGTGCAATGTCCTAAATCCACAGAGGGATGCTGAAACACACTGCAAAATCTCAAAAGAAAAGAATCCAGGAAAATTAAAGTCTGGGTATTCAAATAAAACAGTAAATAATAAGACAACTTTCAGAACTTTTTGCATACAATGTGCACAATACATACAAAAATGCATATATAGTGTATGTATATTAATACATATATTATATATAAAGAAAAAAGATAATGAGAAGAGGTTGAGAAGGCAAGAGAAGCAGACAAGACAACATCAAAGATTATTCTTTTGGACTTGGTAGATTTCTGAAATAAGAAATCAATTATCTTTACAGCAAAGTCTTATTTTCATAGATGTCTATTTTTATTGCAATTAGTTTTAACCACTGGCTCTAATTTTATTTATTTAAAGGAAAATAAAACTTTTGTTGTGAACAAGTGACAAGTTGTACGACTGCGGAAAAGATGGTTTAGGAAATACACCCAGTGTTAGCCTTGTAATACCATTATGAGAACTCCATTCCTTATTAAGTATTTGTATTTCCTTTCAAGTGTTTGCTTCCATCTTTTCTTATCAAAGCAATTCTGCAACTATGCCTATGCAGGCAGTTATCACTCCTGTTCAGATTTCATGAGCATTTTAGATAGTTTACTGGAAATGTCTATTTTTAGAAATGCAACTTCATCACAACAGTCATGAATCTTGATTTTTCTTTTCTCATGTTTGTCAAAGGGAAAAACAAAAAAGAAAAGAACAAAAAGAGAAAGACCACAGCTTGGCATTATTACCACTAATCATTCTACATCTTATGCTAGAATTTTTACTAGTGGTTACATTGAACATACTTTAACATTCCCTAAAAATGAATAGTAAAAACTGTTCATTTAGGATTGTCTCTTGGGAGCACTATGAATAGTTAAATATAACACAGAATGACATTCACATCTGTGTAAATCCATTTCTGAATTAATATTCCTAGTAAGAAAAAGAGCACTTTGGGGATTAATAAAATGCCATTGGAAACATTATAAATGTTCATTGTCGTGTGATATCTACGTCCACATGATGCCAAAATAAGACATCTACTAATAACTTATTTCATGTAAAAGATGAGTTAAATTACTTGGTCAACAAATAGGCAAAAATGGTATGTAATTTAAATATCATACTTTTCTGTTATTTTGATAATACTGGTTAATTCCAGCAGAATATCAGCATGGGTCTGCCTTTTTTAAACTTTGGGGGGAACCATAGGAAGAATGAGTACTAAAATTATTCTTTACAAAGGAGAAAAAGATGAGAATTCTAAAACACTAACATGCTACATATACTTAACATTATTTTAAGATTATATTATTTGTGAAACTCAAATGTCAACCTTTAGAAATAGATTTTTGCTGTTGTAGGGGTAAAAAACAAAACTGAATGATTGAAATTGTTAAATGTATTTTTGATTTTAAGATACCTTGAGATGAAACTTGTTGAATCAAGAAAACAGAAAGCAGCAGCAACACGTAAATGGGAAGTATTTTCCACTCCATGGTTGTTTTCAGGTCTTGCACCCTTGCTGAAAATGAAAGTATCAGAAAACTTCTTTAATTTTCCCACTAATTTATGATGGCATTACACACTGTTTCAGTAACTTTTAAGATGCAATTTAATAATAAAGCCGTTCCATTCTTGAAACAAAACATTTTTAAGTAATTAGCTTTAATTCTATAGATTTGACTATTAGATTTAATGAAGAAGAAATAAAGTCACCCTCTTTCAAGTTACAGATCATTTTAATATTTTACACATCTCCAAAATAGAATACAGACTTATCTTAAAACGCCATTCAAAGTATAGCATATACTTACAGTGTAAGGTTTGAATCTTATCTTGGAGAAAAAAAAATAACCAGCTTTAGTAAAATGTAACAGGCATAGTGGAGTTTTTGTTCCAACTTTCCCTTAACTCTCAATATAAATTTACAGGCTTCCAACAGGTGTACTGCATAAGTATCCTTTTCAGAAATTTTTGAACTACTGTCTTTATAAATCTCTCTCAAACACTTTTAATAAAACCACATTTATTTCTATGAGGCAAGTTAACTTTGACACTTACCCGTGAAAGGATAGTTGTATTTCTCCAACATCCTGGAAGTCTTATATATCCGTGAAAATATACTGGGATGAACCAGTTAGTCCAAAGGTTAGACAAAATCAACAGTGACAACCTATGAAATCAAACTTTCCTCATTTACTGGAAGAAGGCCCAGACGACTAGACTTAGGCAACATCTGGAAAACACTTCCATTAAGAAAAATGACTACTACAAAATAAACTTAGATTTATTGGCCAAAACACATTTCTAATTTTTAAGCGAAGTGAACAAATTGTTCTGAGAGGGTAAATCTTTCTGGCAGGCTTTGAGTAGTGCATCAAAGCAGCAACTTCAAAATAATCAAGTGCTAGTACCCTCTTCATTTCTTTTCTCTCGTTTGTTCTTCTTTGCTTTTTTTTCTTTCATTTCATTTCTTTTTATTTCGTTTTCTTTCTTTCTTTCCTTCCGTCCTTCCTTCTGCAGCAAAAGTGACGTTGAAAGTTATCTGGTGTTAGGTTATGGCATAAATTTCCTGAACCTACACTATTAACTCAACGGTATTACATTTCTTTTCTTGAGTATCTTCATTTCCACTGAGCCCAGAAAACATGTTCTCAAACACCTACAGGTAAGTTATCCACACTTATTTTCTAGGTTCTTTTACCATGTAAAAACCTGCTTAAGAACTATATTGATATTTCCCTCCATTCCTTTACTCAAGACCAGCCATGTTTGGAAAAGTTTCTTTAAATCATGAATTTAGCTTCGTTGTGACACAGGAAATATGATCCACCAACCTTGCAGAACTAACTCAGCTCAGCTCAGGGTTTAACTCCATTCCGATGTGGAACGTTCCTGTTCGACTCTGACCTACCACGTAAGTAAGACCTGGTTCATGCCCTATTAACTCCCTAGAACCTTCTTAGATCAACCCAAATCACATCTAGAACTATAGTCAGCAAATGTACTACATTTTATTGAAATTATATTCCT
The DNA here is from genome assembly GCF_000334495.1 of Tupaia belangeri chinensis. Lineage (NCBI taxonomy): Eukaryota > Metazoa > Chordata > Mammalia > Scandentia > Tupaiidae > Tupaia > Tupaia belangeri. The sequence continues at coordinate 687,500 of NW_006204176.1, read as the reverse complement.
ACCCCATCAGACTGATTTCCCTCAGGACTACCAGCATTTGCGTTTAAGTCCATTGCCAACACCTAATCCAGTGCTTCACCGAAGGTTGTGTGTGTCACGTCATCAGTGAACCAAGCTGCTGCTGCCTGGACACTACCGTGGACTCTGCCTGTGTTAGGTGCTGCATCCAATGATCAAAAAATGCCTTTAAGCTGAATAGAGTCATCCACATTTTACAAATAAGAAAACAAGGCCCACAACTAAAGAATGTGCGACCCCTCAAAGGATACAGGAGGACCAGGAATCAGTATCAAGCCAGAACCCTGTCTTTGCATTTTAAGTTCCATCATGTTTCCAAGTATATCTAGCTTTTCCTTAATCAAAACTATCACTTCAGTATGTAATCATCATACAAAATTTTTCTCCTTCATGGGCACATATAGGCTTATAAGATTGTGACATTTTTGATTAGTTTTGTTTTAGGTTTTTGTCATAAAGCATATGGTCGGAGAGAGAAACAGAGAAAGGGAAAGTGGGGGATGGCCATGCTGCAATCCCTTCTCCTCCATTCTCCTCTTGGGGTTTTAGGCATGCTTGTACTCCTGTCTGGCATGATGTTCAAGCTCCTTCATCCGGGACTTGGACTGCATTTGGCCATATGGGAGTCCACCACGCCACCTACTGGCCCAAAGAGATTGAGCCCTTTTTAAAGAAGGGATATTAATTTACATCTCTTTGTTTCCAGTGGTGCTTATTTCTGGGCTAAATATGTAAAGACAGCTTAGGGACTATCTCCTCACTTTTTAATGATCTTCTTTTCTGGGAAAACTGTCTTCCCATCTAAAGGGATATTTCTCTTTCTGTTATTATATACAAATATAAAATCTTGTCACGTCAGACACGGCCAATAGGCTTAGGAACAGAAACTCAAACTAACCTCAGCCAATGTTTTTCTCTTCTGGAAATCTGAAATTGTGATTCAGAGATCACAAGCCCATCTGTCTGTGTAGACCTATAAAATGTAAACTTCTGTCTTGTGGTCTAAAAACGTAGAGAAGGTGCTGCTGTATGAAGGTTGAAAATGAAGAGGGCAGCCATGCAGAGAGAGATTTCTGATAATGTTCTAAGTCTTGGATACTCTTTGCTTTTATTATTTTTTTAATTTACTTCTTAAAAGTTATTCTTACAATTGTATTCATTATTATTATTTTAATTTGCTATAGGACATGTACTCTCACTAGAGACACACACACACACACACACAGAGTAACAGTGAGAAAGCAAGCCACCAGGTTTGGGACTCTAAAAACGGTTGTCCAGTGCCTCAACCACCATACCACCTGCTGGCCCTACTCTTTGTTCTTTAGACCCAACTTCTTGCTCTCTATCTTTATGGTAATTACCCTCTTTTCAGCTAAAGCTGGTTAAAGATACTGAAAATCACTAATCATTACATGTCATAAACACAAATGATCCTATTAGATCAAATAGAACTGACTCGTCTTAATTCTTTGCAGTATTGGGGTCAAGAGAAAGAAAGTTGAAGCTTTTGAGAATTATTTATTCATTTAATTTTGTTATTATTATTTATTTTTTAATGTGACCAGAGAGAGAGAAAGCAAGTCGCCCGGTCTGGAACTTGAACTGTGGGCGGCTATGTGGGAATCCAGAGCCTTAACCACCATACCACCTCCTGGTCTTCGACACGTTTTAAGCCAGACCTTGACAGTGTCGCTTTGTTATTTGTTTGAAATGTGGGATATACCTAAATCAAATTGAAACATACACACAGATACACATTCTTAAATAAAATATAATTTACATTCTGATTCTTGTCTTTGGAACTCTCTGTACTATCTTCTTCCTCCTTTGTATGAAATTCATGATGATGATAGTAACTGACAATCTTATTTTTCTAATTTCATTTTTCTATGAACTTTTGGAAGTTTCATCGTATGTTTCTATTTTGAAACAGCACAGCATACTTAATGTTAGTTAATACTATTGTTGATACTAACAGAGAGATCAAAGGGTATACAAGTATTAAAATTTCTAATCACTCATCCCAGAATAATTGATGTCCTTAAGTATAATACATTAATAACCAGATTAGATGGGGGAAAATACATCTTATTTTCATGACTTAACTCAGTTTCTTACATTTAGGAAATATACAGATATTTTAGTGCATTTGCTTATTTTGTATACTAATTCTTCTGAAAATTTTCATTTCTTTTGACAGTGGACTAGTAGGATATAGCAATAATTCAAAGGTTAACTATATAGAATTTGAATATCAGTTATTTTCATGTTTATAAAATTGGCAGCCTTAGCCTACCTGCCAGCTCAACTCATATTTATATTTAATTTACCATTTCTTCTTTATACTTATTAATCTCTAGCTCTCTACAGTGATTCTCACAACTAAATCCCAGTCTATTTCTTTATCCATCCCTACTTCAAATGTTTATTCTAACAATGAAAGCAAAACCTGTTTGAACCATTTTTTTTATATTTCAAGAAAAGCAGTTTTAGCTTTAATAAATCAAAGAAATGCTAAGGAATTTTGCTTAAAACTTAAATCCAGGGAACAGGTTGGGATTCTGTTCAAATAGTAAGTACATGAACCTATCGGGGGGCAGCAGGTGGCGGGATGGTTAAGGAGCTGGACTCCCAAATGACTGACCATGGTTCAAGGCCCAGACCTGGCAGCTTGCTTTCTCACTTCCCTTTCTCTCTGTCTCTGTCTGGTCAAATTAAAAAATAAATAATAGTAACAAATGAAATAAACAAATGATTCTTTTTTTAAAAAAGTTTCAAAAAAAAAGATTTAAAAAAAAAAAATGAACCTATCGGCAGCTCAAGACAGAACACAAATCCTTAAAGTTGGAAAACAAAGCCTCA
>NW_006204176.1:659381-684563 GCF_000334495.1 Tupaia belangeri chinensis | reverse complement strand
GCAATTCAAGACTTATCCCTACAATGAAGTGGTCCATTTTCTTAGTTTTTGAACTCTTATTTCTATGTGTCTGTATTTAATTTCCTGGTATAGCGCTCCCTTGAGAACTTCTTGTACCCCATCAGACTGATTTCCCTCAGGACTACCAGCATTTGCGTTTAAGTCCATTGCCAACACCTAATCCAGTGCTTCACCGAAGGTTGTGTGTGTCACGTCATCAGTGAACCAAGCTGCTGCTGCCTGGACACTACCGTGGACTCTGCCTGTGTTAGGTGCTGCATCCAATGATCAAAAAATGCCTTTAAGCTGAATAGAGTCATCCACATTTTACAAATAAGAAAACAAGGCCCACAACTAAAGAATGTGCGACCCCTCAAAGGATACAGGAGGACCAGGAATCAGTATCAAGCCAGAACCCTGTCTTTTCATTTTAAGTTCCATCATGTTTCCAAGTATATCTAGCTTTTCCTTAATCAAAACTATCACTTCAGTATGTAATCATCATACAAAATTTTTCTCCTTCATGGGCACATATAGGCTTATAAGATTGTGACATTTTTGATTAGTTTTGTTTTAGGTTTTTGTCATAAAGCATATGGTCGGAGAGAGAAACAGAGAAAGGGAAAGTGGGGGATGGCCATGCTGCAATCCCTTCTCCTCCATTCTCCTCTTGGGGTTTTGGGCATGCTTGTACTCCTGCCTGGCATGATGTTCAAGCTCCTTCATCCGGGACTTGGACTGCATTTGGCCATATGGGAGTCCACCACGCCACCTACTGGCCCAAAGAGATTGAGCCCTTTTAAAAGAAGGGATATTAATTTACATCTCTTTGTTTCCAGTGGTGCTTATTTCTGGGCTAAATATGTAAAGACAGCTTAGGGACTATCTCCTCACTTTTTAATGATCTTCTTTTCTGGGAAAACTGTCTTCCCATCTAAAGGGATATTTCTCTTTCTGTTATTATATACAAATATAAAATCTTGTCACGTCAGACACGGCCAATAGGCTTAGGAACAGAAACTCAAACTAACCTCAGCCAATGTTTTTCTCTTCTGGAAATCTGAAATTGTGATTCAGAGATCACAAGCCCATCTGTCTGTGTAGACCTATAAAATGTAAACTTCTGTCTTGTGGTCTAAAAACGTAGAGAAGGTGCTGCTGTATGAAGGTTGAAAATGAAGAGGGCAGCCATGCAGAGAGAGATTTCTGATAATGTTCTAAGTCTTGGATACTCTTTGCTTTTATTATTTTTTTAATTTACTTCTTAAAAGTTATTCTTACAATTGTATTCATTATTATTATTTTAATTTGCTATAGGACATGTACTCTCACTAGAGACACACACACACACACACACAGAGTAACAGTGAGAAAGCAAGCCACCAGGTTTGGGACTCTAAAAACGGTTGTCCAGTGCCTCAACCACCATACCACCTGCTGGCCCTACTCTTTGTTCTTTAGACCCAACTTCTTGCTCTCTATCTTTATGGTAATTACCCTCTTTTCAGCTAAAGCTGGTTAAAGATACTGAAAATCACTAATCATTACATGTCATAAACACAAATGATCCTATTAGATCAAATAGAACTGACTCGTCTTAATTCTTTGCAGTATTGGGGTCAATAGAAAGTTGAAGCTTTTGAGAATTATTTATTCATTTAATTTTGTTATTATTATTTATTTTTTAATGTGACCAGAGAGAGAGAAAGCAAGTCGCCAGGTCTGGAACTTAAACTGTGGGCGGCTATGTGGGAATCCCGAGCCTTAACCACCATACCACCTCCTGGTCTTCGACACGTTTTAAGCCAGACCTTGACAGTGTCGCTTTGTTATTTGTTTGAAATGTGGGATATACCTAAATCAAATTGAAACATACACACAGATACACATTCTTAAATAAAATATAATTTACATTCTGATTCTTGTCTTTGGAACTCTCTGTACTATCTTCTTCCTCCTTTGTATGAAATTCATGATGATGATAGTAACTGACAATCTTATTTTTCTAATTTCATTTTTCTATGAACTTTTGGAAGTTTCATCGTATGTTTCTATTTTGAAACAGCACAGCATACTTAATGTTAGTTAATACTATTGTTGATACTAACAGAGAGATCAAAGGGTATACAAGTATTAAAATTTCTAATCACTCATCCCAGAATAATTGATGTCCTTAAGTATAATACATTAATAACCAGATTAGATGGGGGAAAATACATCTTATTTTCATGACTTAACTCAGTTTCTTACATTTAGGAAATATACAGATATTTTAGTGCATTTGCTTATTTTGTATACTAATTCTTCTGAAAATTTTCATTTCTTTTGACAGTGGACTAGTAGGATATAGCAATAATTCAAAGGTTAACTATATAGAATTTGAATATCAGTTATTTTCATGTTTATAAAATTGGCAGCCTTAGCCTACCTGCCAGCTCAACTCATATTTATATTTAATTTACCATTTCTTCTTTATACTTATTAATCTCTAGCTCTCTACAGTGATTCTCACAACTAAATCCCAGTCTATTTCTTTATCCATCCCTACTTCAAATGTTTATTCTAACAATGAAAGCAAAACCTGTTTGAACCATTTTTTTTATATTTCAAGAAAAGCAGTTTTAGCTTTAATAAATCAAAGAAATGCTAAGGAATTTTGCTTAAAACTTAAATCCAGGGAACAGGTTGGGATTCTGTTCAAATAGTAAGTACATGAACCTATCGGGGGGCAGCAGGTGGCGGGATGGTTAAGGAGCTGGACTCCCACATGACTGACCATGGTTCAAGACCCAGACCTGGCAGCTTGCTTTCTCACTTCCCTTTCTCTCTGTCTCTGTCTGGTCAAATTAAAAAATAAATAATAGTAACAAATGAAATAAACAAATGATTCTTTTTTTAAAAAAGTTTCAAAAAAAAAGATTTAAAAAAAAAAAATGAACCTATCGGCAGCTCAAGACAGAACAGAAATCCTTAAAGTTGGAAAACAAAGCCTCAAAGAAAATCAGCAATGTCTTAGTCAAAAGTCATAAAATTCTATTTCACGAGTTCAGTCTCATGTTCTTAATCTACCTTCTGCTGTGGTTTGATCTTCCCAATTAAATTCTGGGATATAATATTCAATTCAAGACTTATCCCTACAATTAAGTTGGCCATTTTCTTAGTTTTTGAACTCTTATTTCTATGTGTCTGTATTTAATTTCCTGGTATAGCGCTCCCTTGAGAACTTCTTGGAGATCCAATCCAGTGTTGGTAAATTCTTTCAGGTTTTGTTTATCTGAGAATGTTCTTGTCTTTCCTTCCCATATGAAGGATAGTCTTGCCGGATACAGTGTTCTTGGTTGAAATTGCTTTTCCTTTAACACTTTGAAAATATTTTCCCATTCTTTCCTCACTCACATTGTTTCTGATGGCAGGTCCGCTGTTAACCTGATAAGACATCCTTTGTAGGTAACTTGACATTTCTCTCTTGCCAATCTTAGTATCTGTTTTTGTCTGTGGTTTTGGTCAACCTGGCTATAATGTGTCTTGGAGAAGATCTTCTAGGGTTGATTCTATTTGGGGTCCGTTGTATTTCCTGGTATTTGGGGTCCTTTGTATTTCTTGGGTCCTAATCTTTGAGTGACTCTCTAGATTTGGAAAGCTTTCTTGCAGGATTTCATCAAATAGGTTATCAATGCTCTTATGAGTCTCTTTGCCTCCTGGGATACCAATTATCTAGATGTTTGGCAAACATTTGATGGTATCTAATATTTCTCATATATTATTCTCGTTTTTTGGGCAATTTCCTCAGTCTTCGTGGTGGATTTTTCTAGGCCAGCGATTCTATCTTCTATATCTGAGATTCTATTTTCTATACGATCTAGTCTGCTTTTAATACTTTCAAGGGTGGTTTTGATTTCCTGTATTATAGCCTTCATCTCTAACAGGTCCATTTGATTCTTTTTTAAAGTGTGTATTTCCTCTTTTAGATCTTGCAAGAATTTCTTCACCTCCTGGAACTCATCAGCTCCTGTCTTCTGCCTCTTCTGCAGTCCATTGTGTCTTTTCTCTTCCACCTCTGTAGCTTTGTCACTATGAATATTCTAAATTTTTTATCTGACATTTCCATGAGTTTCATTGTACTGTCTGAGGATGAAGAGGAGTTATTCTTTTCCCTTGGAGGAGAGGTATTGTCTTGCTTTCCCACATTTCTTGTGACCCGTGGTGATTTCTAGTCATCTGATGGATGGTGTGTTTCTTCCTAATTCTTGAAGTTCAATCTGAATGTTCTGAGGCTTGCAGAAAGAGGTGATATGCAATCTCTCTTCTGTTCTGTTTTCACTCTTTGTGCATCAGATTCAGTGGGAATTGAGGAATATTCTGACCTGAATCGTATTCAGATGTTTGAATCCTGTTCACTTGGATCTGTCTAGACAGTGCATAGAAGCTGAGCAGCCAAGGAATTAAGATAAAGAAAAAATGAACAGAATTAGAGAAGGAGAAAGAAGAAAAAAATAAAATAAAAAAAGAAGAAAGGAAAGAAAGATAATTTAAAACTTATATTTTAATTTTAGAAAGCAAAAAATGAAAACTGTGTGGTGTGCTTGCATGCTGTGCAAAAGCAATGTTCGACAGCTCAAGTTCAGTATCCATTTCAGGGGGGGCTTGGGTTTGTGCCTTTCCTAAATGAAATGGGGAAAGGCATAAATTCACACTATAAAGGAGGGGTTTGAGAGCCCAAAGAATACTTTACCTTAAAAAAAAAAAACACTTAAAAAAGTAATAAAAGACACAGGGATACATAGAGAGACAGAGAGAAATGGAGAGAAGGAAACAGCCCTACCCACTAGAAATGAATCTGGAGGGAGAATATCTTCATTTTTAGTCAAGGGAAGCAATATTTCACAGCTGAAGTTCGGTATCCATCTCAAGTAAATGACAATCATAAATTGATTATAATGAACACTTGCTCTGAAATCCAAATTCTAGGCTTGGCAAACTGACTTATAAAGCACATATATACAGACACACCCTATTATGGCCAATGCAACCTATAATTTTAAACATACCCATTAACACATTTTCACTGTCATCAAATATGTTTTCCCTGTGTATTAAAGTATAAAAAGAAGAAGAAACACCCAGCTTATTAGTTTTAACTCATAAATACCTGATTTACCTCATTCTATTAGGTAATGAAGCTGTCTGGGCAAAGTTTACTTTTAAGGCATGGACACATTTTAAGTGTAGCTATTAAATAAATTTTTACAAACTGTACTAAGTACTCCCTTCTGGTTTTTTGTTGTTGTTGTTGTTGTTTATTTCATTTTTACCATAGAGCATGTGACTTCTCTAGAAACACAGAGAGACAGAAAGTGAGAAATCAACACCCCCCCCCGGCCCCATCTTAGAAGGGATATGACCATGCACCAAGTCTGGGATTGAAGTCGGGAGATGGCCACGTGGGATCAAGAGCCTTAACCACCACACCACCTGGTGAATTCACCCCATTCTGTGAATTTAACTTCCCTGGTCATTCCATTAGGGTATAGGGAACCTCTCCGAGATTTCATTTCTTATTAAAGATATGTTCTGAATGGTTATTTAAATCTTACTCAACTGGTATAAAAATGATCCCAGGGTTGTTTCTTTTGAGAGAGAGAGAGAGAGAGAGAGAGAGATGGAGAGACAGAGTCACTCAGCAGAGCCCTTATACCCCAATCCTTCCCCAGCCTCAGCCAGCCCAGATCACTGGCATGTGTGCTCCCCAGTGGGCACAGGGAGGCCCTCAGGACATGAACCCGGGGAACTTCCCTGTGTGTGTAGTTAGCACTACTGGTCCCAGGACTGGTCTTCATGTTGGGGTGGGGGGGATTGGAAGAGAAGAAGAAAGAGGCGGGAGGACATATGTAATATATAGTACTGGACTCATCTTCTAGGGGTGAGCTTCCTGTGGTCCAGGCTCCTGAATAGCAGTTTCTGTACCTGGCAGCCGCACAGTGCTGCCTTCAGAGAACTTTCAGGCATACTCGGGCATTTTCTCTGCATTAGATGACCCTGCACTGTTGGGCCCTTCTACTTATTGTGCTCTGTGCCTACCCCTGCTGTTAGCTGTCGCTTTGCCCTGTAGCCAGAGTGTCTACACCTAGTGGCTTCCCTCCACCTTTCCACATCTTTGATGTGTTTCATTTCCTTCTAGCAGCAGCCTAGGAAAAAAAGCAGCCTGCCAGGGCAAAATCACAGTTGTAGCTTGTTCTCAGCTGCCTGCCTTTTGCTCGCAATGCTGAGTTAGTGTGGACTAACTCATCTCCATAGGGAATAGAGACAGGACTTTAGGACTACTACTGCCCATGCTATTCAGGTATTTGCACATACTGGAAAGGATCATACCTTTTTCTTTTTCTTTTTCTTTTTTTTTTCTCTTTCTGGATGTTCAATCAAAAGTCTAATCATTAGGTCAACGAAGTAGTATTGTACTTGCTTTGGGAGATTGGGGAAGTCTGACAATTAGATGCAATCTTTTCTACCTTTCTCTAGCTAACCAGTTAGAGATTACATTCTCCAGCTTCCCCTCTCATAGGTGTGACATATGATTGCATTTTCTCTGGTGAAATATGAATAGAAGCGACATGAGCAAATTCCACTCGTTTTCCTAAGAGGGAGTTGTTTGACCTGGGCTTCCTCTTTATCGCTCTTCTAGACTGGGAGGCAGGCATCAGAGACCAGCCTCGACGGTGCAGACGGGATAGCAGCCTGGGGGATAGCATCCTCTGTGCAATGCACATGCTCTCTCGTGCTCTGCCCTACTCAGAGAGCATTATAAGAATAATTAAGTTTTCATTTTATTTGAGCAGCTCTAATTAGGGATTTTTTAAAGATATTATTCTATTATGGAAATCATTTAAAATTCTCAAATATTTAAAGGACTTGTATTTTAAAAATTGATTTGTATACCACTTACTACTGGTAAAGAGTGCACTGTCAGTAATGAACTACTGATAAAGGAAAGGGAGAGGTGAACTACATTATCATCAGCTGACATGATTGTGTGTGTAGAAATTCCTAAAGAATCGGGAACCAGCAGTTAGCGTAATGGCTATGTCGCTGGACTCCCACGTAGTCGACTGTGGTTCGCGTCCCGGACCCGGTGGCTTAAAACTCACGCCAGGCGCGTGTGTGTGCGTGCCCAAGATCCCGAGAGGAGAATGGAGGAGAAGGGATTGTGGCGTGACCATCCCTCTAGGGGGTGATTTCTCACTTTCTGTCTCTCTGTCTCTCTCTGCCTGTCTGGCGAGCACATGCGCCCTATAGCGGAAACCTCTCAAAAAAAAAAAAAATCCTAAGGAATCTAAAAACCATAAAAACTACTGAATGATTTTGGACCAACAGGTCGCGTGGAGGTTAAGGAGACTGGATCCCACATGGGTGGCTTCACAGTCCTGACCTGGTGGCTTGGAAATCATGCAGGGCATGTGTGTGTGCATGCCCAAAATCCTGAGAGGAGAATGAAAGAAAGGGGACTGTGGCATGGTCATCCCTCCTGGGGGGTAATTTCTCACTTTCTGACTTTCTCACTGTCTGTTTCTCTCTGGTAAGCGCATGCACCCTATAGCAAAAACTAAAAAAAAAAGAAAAGAAAAGAAAAGAAAAATGAAAAACAAAAACAAAAAAGAATTACTGAGTGATTTAACAAGATCACAGGATTTAAAATCAAAACCAATATTCATACTGAGGCCATGTTAACTCATGAATTTAGAGGTGCATGAATAAAGACCTTCCTTTTCTTTTTTTTTTAAGAGAGATTTTTGTTGTAGGGCCTATGTACAAGACAGAGGAGACAGAGACAGAAAGTGAGAAATTGCCTCCCAAGCAGGGATGGCCACACGGCAATTCCTTCTCTTCCATTCTCTTCTTGAGATTTTGGGCATACACCCACAGGCACCCTGCATGACTTTTAAGCTGTCGGGTCCAGGACTCAAACCACGGTTGACTACGTGGAAGTTCAGCAACATAACCATTACACCTTCGGCTGTTCCCACCTTTTCTTTTTTCTTTTCTTTCTTTTCTTTTTTTCCTTTTCTTTCCTTTCCTTTCTCTTTCTTCCTTTTTTCTTTTAGAACCTCACCATGTCACAACCCTCCTGCCTCAGCCGGCAGCGTAGCTGAGAATGCAGGTGCACACCATAGAGCCTGGCTTTTAGTCTATCAGAATCCAGCCCAGGCTTCCCATATGGCTTCAGTCTACATCAGCCAGCCCACTCTACCATGGCTGGGCTTCCTCTACTGAATTTTTGAAGAATAAGGGTTCATTCATTCACTCTTTTTATTCTTTTTATTAATGAAAATTTATCAAACAGTGCTTACTACATTCCAGTGCCAGTATTATTTACTAGAAATACATATATGTTCAAGAGTTTCTGGTGACTCAGATTTCCAGACTTTTTTTTTTTTCTTTAAGGTTTTTGCCATTGGGCACATGTACAGCCAGCAAGACAGTGAGTGGGAAAGTGAGAAATCATCCCATCAAGGGGATGGTCACACTGCAATCCATTCTCCTCTCAGGATTTTGGGCACACATGCACACACTCCCAGTGTGAGTTTCAAACTGCCAGACCTGGGACTCGAACCATGGTCAGCCATGTGGGAGTCCAGCACATTAACCACCACACTATGTGCTGGCCCAAGGAGCCAGACTTTTAAATAAATAGTTCAAATACCATGTGAAAGAAAGAGGCAATGGGGTGAACAGCAAGAACTGGGCTTTCACCCTATGTCAGACCATTGTACAAACCTCAGCCTTGAACTTTTCTGTGAAGTACCTTATGCAATACTCCCGATTTATCTAGACCTCTGTTTCCTTATCTGCAAAGGGGGAGCAATAACTGCTGTTATTTCACATTGCACAAAAGATCGACTTATACAGAGTATTTAGAGTGTGCTCAATAAATGATAGCATTGGGGTTTTGGTGGTGATTTTTATGCTAGGGCTGCTCACAAAAACTGTGGTGGAAACACAGATGAGGACATGCCGACTACCCGAGGAATTCTCCACAGATGAATGACACGATCAGGAATCTGAGGGCTTTGCTGGCCAAGAACAAAGACAGCAGCTTAAGGTCAGAAGAACAGAAAAAATGACGCAGCTCCCCTTTTCATTCTTCTGACCTTTTTTTTCTTTAATTCCCGATAGTCTGACTTCTTCTTTCATGAAACTAGATTTTAGAATATAAGAAAAATGACCTTATAATCTTGCTGGTACAGATATTTTCTAAGGGGCCATCTTAGTAGCCAAATAATAGGAAATACATACTGAGCTTTTACTTTGTTACATGACATGAAGGCGTGACCTTACTGAGCCATACAGTCATAATTATTATTAAACGCATTTACATTTAAAACTAGCTGAGGCACAGAAAGGATGAGCAATGTGTTGGAGGTCCCTAAGCTAGAAACGCAGTAAGTGGTAAAGTTAGTTTTTTGGTTTTTTTGGAAAGAGTTTTGGAAAGATTTTTGCAATAGGGCATGTCTGCTCACTGGAGAGACAGAGAGACAAAAAGTGAGAAATCACCCCCCCTGAGAGGATAACCACACCTCAGTCTCTTCCCGTCCATTCTCCTCTCGGGATCTTGGGTACTCACATATACACGCCCTGTGCGTTTTAAGCCAGCAGGTCTGGGACTCAAACCACAGTCGACCATGTGGGACTCCAGTGACGTAATCCCTATACCATCTGCTGGGCCTGGTAAAATTGTGACTAAGGCGTATCTGACTCCAAAGTCTATGCCCCACAGGCTGCAATCTCCAGAATTCATGACCACCTTACTTGTGCTCCTATGTAACTGCATCTGTATCTCTAGAATGGTAACGCACCCTTGTCAGTATCCATCTTTTTTTTTTTTTTTTTTAGTTTGCCACAGGGCATGTGCACTGGCCAGGGAGAGACAGAGAAAGGGGAAAAGTAAGACAGCACCCTCATGAGGATGGTCACACCACCATACCTTCTCCTTCATCTCTCCCTCTCTTCAGAATTTTGGGCACGGGCACACACACACACACACACACACACACACACACATACACACATACACATGCCTGGTATGTTTTTCAAGACACTGGGCCCGGGCTTCGAACTGTGCAGTCAGCCATGAGGAATCCAATTAGCTTAACCACCATGCCACCAGCTGGCCTTAGCCATTTTCCCTACTATGTTGTAAAATTCTTAAGGATCAGAAGGATTACATCTTGATCATTTTGTATCCTTTCACAACTAGCGTAGTTTCTCCTTGCACATGAATAGCTATTTTATTTTTTCTACGATTAATTGGGTATATGTGCACATGTGAGAGAGCAGCACCCTCCGTATGGCTCAGTCATGCCCTGATCTTCCTCTAGTTCTCCAGCCTGCCAGGATTGGACATATGTGCACACACCCAGTTTGTTTTTCAGGCCAACCGGGTCAGGGACTCAAACTGCAGTGGGTATGTGACTTCCGGCTCCATACTTTGGTAACTACCAACCTCACCATAGAGGCTGGGCTATATGCAGCTGTCTGTTGAATTAAACTTACATTTACTTTGTTTCCCCCAAAGGCCATTTTGCTGTGATATCTCCACTTTCTAGCTCCTATCACTATCACATTGTGGTCATTCAGGTTCCCGTCACTAGGATCCCAGATGTGAAGGAAATCTACTTTGTGACAACTCAGACAAAAACATGACAGACTTATTTTCCAGTGGCCAACAATATGAGTAATTTCCATGTAACTATTTAAGTGAGTGAAAGTGAATTGGGGTGCTATAATAACTCACTGTGACAAACGCTTGAAAATTGGGAAATGCAGAGAGTGGGAGCAGTGTCTGGGTGTGGTTGAAGAACTACCAAGAGATGGGACAGGAGGAAAGTCTCCCAAGAGACACTGGAGGACATGCTGTTGAGTCATCCTCAAACAGGAACCCCAGCTCTTAAAGATACTGAATATAATGCAGTTTTGACTGATGGTTCAACACTGTATAATAACTAAAAATCTCTTCATCATGATAGCTAATGTCTATGAAAAGAATTATGAAGATGGGCATCTGCAATGAATTGCCTCTGTGAAGCTTGAAACAGAAAGCCCAATCAGAAGCTTCAAGTAAAATCCAGCATTTCCCCTCTTAACCCTTTTTGCCAATCCCTAGTGAAACTGGACTCCAGAGGAGCTCTACATTTTGGGCAGCTCGACGGATGTTGGTGTGGCCAGTTAGTGCGTAAATGTTATTGCTAATGTTAGAACTCACTCTGCTTCTCCAGGAGCAGGACCTTGGTGTTGGCAAGCCCATGGGTTCTTTGTTTCACTTTGACTCAACAGTAAAGGGATAGAGAGGAGAAAAAGAACACGAACCCCTGTTGATCCATTCATTTAGACCCTGCTCTTGCTGCAAAGAAAGTATTTAGGGAAGGGGCACTGATAGCAGTCAGATCTCTCAGGTTCTGCTGAAGTGGCGTAGTGAGAACACATGTCCTTTTCATAGAGGCGAACTCAAGGTCACAGTGGGACTTGCAAGGTCTTAGTCCAGGTTTTAGGCAACACTCTCACCCACCCTTAACTTCGATTGTTAGCTAGGTACAGGCATTTATTCTCATGAAAGCAAAACAAACCTAAAAGCAAGAAAAAAATAGTAAGGAAGGTTTTATTACCAATGTCATATTATGAATAAAGAATTAAAATCATGGACTATGGAGTCAGAATCTTAGTAGCTTGGGACCAGCAGTTAGCATAATGGCTATGTCGCTGGACTCTCACGTAGTCGACCGCGGTTTGTGTCCCGGGCCCAGTGGCTTAAATTCACGCCGGGCACATGTGCGTGCGTGCCCAAGATCCTGAGAGGAGAATGGAGGAGAAGGGATTGCGGCGTGGCCATCCCCCCCGGGGGGCGATTTCTCACTTTCTGTCTCTCTGTCTGTCTGGCGAGTGCACGCGCCCTATAGCAAAAACCTCTCAAAAAAAAAAAACACACAAAAAAAAAAAAAAAAAGAATCTTAGTAGCTTGGGCTGTACAGTGGAACAGGAGTAAAATGAGATATTCCAAGGGGTTGACCCACATGGAAAGGTTCTGGGTTTGCACTGGGGACTTGTGCAAGTAGACTGAGCACACATGGGCTATGATCAGGGGATGTCTACAGCATCAAGACCCTGTCTGGGGTGCTGTTTCTCTCTCTCTCTCTCTTTCTCTCTCTGTCATGGATTAAATAAAAAAAAATTTTAAGAAAAAATTTTCCTGTGAAAATAGTAGCAGCAAGATCCCTGCCTATGTTTGCCTGAAACTTAATAGATTTACTTTTATATTATATTCCAAGGCTTAACATTTAATTGTTATAAGAACCCAAAGAAGGGGACAGCATGTGGCATGGTAGTTGTGGCACTGGACTCCATACTGCCTACCACAGTTTGAATCCTGGACCTGGTGGATTGAAAATTATGCTGGGCACTTGTGTGTGTATGCCCAAATTCCTGAGAGGAGAATGGAGGAAGAGGGATTGTGGTGTGGCCATCTCTTTTGGAGGATGACTTCTCACTTTTCCTCTCTGTTTCTCTCCTCTCCAGGGAGTGCACACACCCCATGGAAAAAACCTAAAAGAAAAAAGTTTTCACTTTAAAAGATGGATATATTTCCCTCTTTCATAGATGGACTGTCATGATGAATTCAACAGAATTTGAAAAGTAACTCTAAGCCCTTAATTTTATTTTTTCCTTTTCTTATTTTTACCAGTAAAAGAAAAACACCTTTGGGGCCAGCAGGTGTAGTGTTGGCTAAGGTGTTGGATCCCACTTGGCCAACTACACTGTTTGAGTCCTGAATCTCGGGGCTTGAGAATCATGTCAGGTGCATGTGCGTGCATGCCCAGAATCCTGAGAGGAGAATGGAGGAGAAGGGTTTGCAGTACAGCCATCCCCCCTTGGGGATGTTTCCTTTCTCTCTGCCTCTGGTGAGCACATGCACCCTTTAGCAAAAAAACCTATACATTTTATCACCCTAACACAATGATTTACATTTTTTACATACTCTCTTCCGGATTTTGTCCTTAATGCAATTAAAATCTTATAAACCTGTTCAATATTAATAATAATTTATATTAGAAAAATTTTTATTACTGGATTATCTATTAATTTGTTTTCTTCAAAATTGCTATTAATTATTATATACTATTGCACATAGTTGAAACTTCATCATTTAATTTCATTGAACTAATTCTGCATTGTGAGATCTGTTTTTTATGCTTTTGTAATAAAAATAATGTGCATTTAGCTTTTATCATTTATGACAGAAAGCTTGGGGGCTGACCTGTAGTGCAGTGGTTAAACGCTGTGCATGGAGACCCAGAGCCTCTGTGACCACACATGGTTCAAATCCCAACCCTGGACACTGGAAAAACATGTAGAGCACACTTGTGTGCATGCCTGAAGTCCTAATGGAATGAAAATGTAGGAAAAAAAGGATCGCAGTGTGACCAAACCCATGGGGGGATCCCTTTCTCTTTGTCTCTCTCCCTCCTTCTCTCTGAATAGTGAATGCACATGAGATCTGGAAATTCTAAAAATTCTGCTTCAAAAAATAGATAAAACTTGGGGGCTCTACATAGAAAAGTTACATAAGTAATTTGTACTTTTTTTCATTTTTGGATGTTAGAAGAAGCACTCATGGAAATAGCCTAAACTCCAGCTGCATACATTTAAACATTAGGTTCCAAAGAAAAAATTTTACATTACACAGCCATAATTAACTGTCCCCCAGTTTTTTTGTGATACATTGTGAGCTCTCCTCTCTCAGTGGCCAGTGTATAATTCTCTATTTAAAAAGTAGTTTCTCTTTGCCTGAATTTCTATAAACTCCTTAACTCTATGTATCATATTTCTTAAGACATAATTGTGTTAAATCTTATCTTATTATTATTATTATTATTTTGGAGAGGTTTTTGCTATAGGGCACGTGCGCTCGCCAGAAAGACAGAGAGAGACAGAGAGACAGAAAGTGAGAAATCACCCCCCCGGGGGGATGGCCACGCCGCAATCCCTTCTCCTCCATTCCCTCGGGATCCTGGGCACACACGCACATGTGCCTTGCATGAGTTTTTTAAGCCACCGGGTCCAAGACTCAAACCATGGTCGACTACGTGAGAGTCCAGTGACATAGCCATTATGCCAACTGCTGGTCCGAATAAATTCCTTTTTTAAGTGACTTGTACTGAATTTTATCTTTAAAGCATTGTGAGGAGTGGGAGCATCTTTATGATTTTTGGTAAGTGACAAATTCTCTTGCTGCCTAGATTGTAAATGTATCAAGGACAAAGAAAGTGTCCTATGGGGGCTAGCAGGTGGCATAGTGGTTAAGGGTGCTAAACTCCCACGTGGCTGACCAAGGTTCGAGTCCCAGACCTGGTGACTTTCTCACTTTCTCTCTCTCTCGCTCATCAAATTAAAATAATTAAACAAATAAACTTAAATAAAATAATTCTAGAAAAGAAAAGAAAGTATCCTATGTATGTTTGGGTCCTTGACTCCTGGCAGACTTAGACATAACAAGTGTTTGGTAAAATATCAGGTAGAATTTAATGCAATTATAAGATTGACACTGGCATAACAGGCATTAAAATTTTTATGTTTGTTTTTTATTTCTCCCAGCAATAGAGTAAGCATACTTAGGCACACATTCCTCAGTTCTCCCACCTGACAGCACTGCTAAGTGGGCAGAAGACAGAGGTTGCTATGACCTCTGTAGTCTGTAAAGACCAAGGAAGGTAAGGAACAGCGCTGGGAGACTAGGGACTTCTGAAAGAACCTTCCTCTGAAGGGCCCCAGGACTCAGAGGAGCCACAATCAGCCTTCTATAGTGTTGAGAACAGGAACTACCCTCGGTTTTGGTTCATATTTCTTTCTTATCTTAAAGCATATTGCTACAGACATGAATGTTAGCAGGTGGACATTAGAAGGTCAAAGTTGAGGCAAACAGCCAAAAACGAATTTCTCTCCCTCCATCCTTTATCTGTTCCGTGCTCCTTGGAGAAGAGGAATGCGTAAAGAAACAGAAGGAGAAAATAAATGAAACCCCGAAAGAGATAACTCCTGATGTAAACAGATGCCATCGGCTTGCACAGAACCATCTATCACCATGTATCCAGTAGAAGGCAGGTTGGAATTCCGTGAAAGGTAAATTGAACTATTTTGTGACTCTGTTTTGTTTTTTATTAAAAAAAAAATAAGACAAAAAAAACAAAGAAACTGTGTATTATGTGATGTAATGATCTGGAAAAATAATAATTATTTTGTTAAACAACAATTCATTTTGCATCCCTTTTATGTCTTTGAGGGAGAACATGGTTTTATTGAAACAAGATTTTAATAAGCCCTCAGCACAGGAGCTAGGCGGCATGCAGGTACTCCGCAGGAAGCAGCACTGAAAGTAGGTGAGGGGTTGGAGGAAAAGGGGGAGAGAAAGAAGAAATCTTGGATGAAATGGTAGTAAAGTTGAAAAGGGAATTTAGATAAACAGCAACAGACTAATGGTTTATCAAGTCATGTGCTGGGTGTTGTATAATATCACTCCTCCTCCACTTAATCTTTATAAACCTCCTTAATAAAGCCCACAATGTTCTCGAAAGCATTTGAGATTCATGGATTTGTTAGGGTGACTGTGAAAATTAAAAAGCATATTTTTATATACATACACAGAAGCTTCATAAGGGACTTTATCAATTTCCCTCTAAGGATACTGAATAATGACATTATATTTAATACACAAAGAAACATCCTCATCAGACTTGCTTTCAGAGACTCACCATCATAAGGGGTATGCGCTCCAATACATTAAGGAATAATTAGAGGTAATAAAAGCTCTGACTTGGGATACTGGATGTGGATTATCAGGCAGGTCTCTGCCACCTCTGCCTGAGCATCTGTCAGGTGCAGTCCTGAAGGAGCTGATTCTTAGAGTGTCCCATGAGACAATCCTACAGTCTTGCATTGAGGTATATAAGGACTGAAACCATAGCAACCTGATGTTTTGTTTTACCTTTTATTTTATCATTGAAGAAAATAAAATATGGAAGTATGATCAAAGAAAACAACTGAAAGCAAGAGAAAGTTTTAAAATAGAGAAAAACTGGTTAACAGAGAAAAAAGGTGAGCATGGCAGCTTGCCGTTAATGGATTATGGCGTTTCTCCTTCCTCGATGGTGTTTCTTATAAGTGATGCGCAGTTGTAAACTGGAATAACATCTAATGGCCAGTGACTCACAGGGAATGATGGGAAATTGGTCAGCAAACTACAGTAACTTTGGGGTAATAGGTCAGTTTCTATCTTCTGGGTCCTTGGGCTACTCTGCCTCTCCCTTTGCTCCTAGAATTTCACCTGGGCATCCCTCTTCTGCTTTATTGCATCAAGGAAAGTTGGACTAGACTTTCGTTTTTTACAGCCTCTTACAGGAATCCAACGATGAATCAAAGACTCAATGCAGTGACCTAATCGCTAGCCCTTCCTGCCACTGGCAACCCACCCAACCATTCACTCCTTCAGATTTCTTTTCAGCAGTCGAATGCTAATTATTTGCAGCTGTTGCTAAGCTTGCTGTCACAACCTGATGGGTTTACCCTGGGAGTCTGGCAGACCGACCAGAGTATATAGGTTTATCAACTGAATCTTATGAAAACTAAGAATGGGATAACTTGGAAATTATATCATCAGGGGACTCCTAAGAGAAATCTCAGAAAAATCCCAGTAGAAATGAATATTTTGTCTAAAAGCAGACAATTCCAGGGTTAGTTTTAGAGAGAACATACCAGCAGAGAATCGTAGAACATAATAAAAAGTAATCATGAAGGAAAGAAAGAATGAATCACTACCCCGAGACCTGGATCCAGGAAGGCGATTGCTCCCAGGGTGGCAAGTTGGAAGTCGGAGACAACCCAGCCCCTTGGATACTCCGTGAGCAACAGTGGTGAGTGGAAATATTAGGTCTGCTCGTAACTTTGGGACAGAAACGAGACAGAACTTCCCTAGGGAAGAAGTGAGCACACAGGGAGGCCTGGCTAGGTGGAGCACCCTCTGCTGGACACTCAACCAACCACCTGGAAGGGTCAACCTTCAAGCTAGAGAAGATCTGAAAATAGGCGTTGTTGGGAACCAGCAGTTAGCGTAATGGCTATGTCACTGGACTCCCACATAGTCAACCGTAGTTCGCATCCCGGACCCAGTGGCTTACAACTCATGCCGTGCGCATGCATGCCCAGGATCCCAAGAGGAGAACGGAGGAGAGGAGAAGGGATTGAGGTGTGACCATCCCCTCTTGGGGGATGATTTCTCGCTTTCTGTCTCTATGTCTCTCTCTGTCTGTCTGGCGAGTGCACACACCCTATAGCGAAAACCTCTCCAAAAAAAAATACATTGTTTATACTCTTTTTAAAATCAATTATCTGATTAGGTTCTTGGTTAAAAAAAAAATAGCACACTAATTAGTGAGGATAAACTCCATTTGTCAGGGCAGACACAGGTTGCAGGTAGCCCTGAAGCTGAGGAACAGCTTTGATTTTTGGTAATATTTGCGAGTTCACAGCTTTCTGATCCACTATGCTCTGCTCTGTAATCTCATACTTCTCTTTCTCTGTATCAAAGACCTCACCTTCCTGGTGTCTGGGTTTCTTCAGCTTCTTTTTCTTGAATTAAGCATCAGTGAGGTGTTTTGGGATTTTCACATTACTAGCACCAATTTTTGTCGAGGTGGCAATGACAAATTTCTGGTGCGTTCTACACAGTGGGACTAGATTGAAGATCAGAGATTCAGTCACAGGTAGCAAACTAAGGTTCAGTTGTTTCAGGAAAACCACTCTCTTGCCTCTGGGGCGTCCGGTGAGGATGATCAGATTGGTCCCAGGAGTGACCTTGGCCCACAGTTTCCTACATGCTGACTGGAGGAAGTTTTTCTGCTACAGCGCATCTACGCATCTTCAGTAGGCTAATACCTACACATTTTGTGAAGTTTAAACACCAGAATTCTTGTCACCACGAGTTAATCTTGTGACAGTTGCAAGAACTTTCTTTTTCTTTTCTGAATTTAGTGGCTGGATATTTCTTCTCGTACATGGCTTTTCGGGAATACATGGCAGATCTGAGTATCTGCCAATTCCTCACACTATGACTGGGTTTTGGCTGCAATGGGGCTTCCCGTTCTTGAGCTTTTTAATTTTGGGTTCACCCTTTTTAACCTTGCCATTGACATAAGCCTTCTTGGCTTCAGGTTTCTTCTTCTTAGTATCCGGCTATGCAGCTTTTCACCTGCCATGTTTTAAACCTGGAAAGAGGTTTCATATGTTTTCTAAATGATGATAAAAAGAGCTGTATTAGGAAGTCAAAAGAAATGTCCTTTTTTTTTTTTAACTTTATAATTGTTGTGTTGAGGATCTTAGAAAGTGGCTCATGTGGTCCGGTCATATTTTACTTAATACTTTTTTTTTATTACATTAATGAGCTTTCTTATATTTTTGTAAATCTATATTTTCAAAACTATGTTTTATAGTTCATGTCAAAATAGACTATTTCAGTCATTTAAAGAGCAGATGTTGGAGTTAAATCATTCTTAGTCAGTTTTTGTATCATCCATAGGGAATTAGCAAATCATATCTTGAAATAAATGGTACATAAGAAAATTTATGGTTTTTTCTTCCAAAAATTAAATTGCACTAAATAAGTAATCTCCCATGAGGTGGAGAGATGCATGCTCGCTCAGTCTTGACATTGAATTTACAGTCGCAGTTGTGCTGGAGAGGAGCTGTTTTCTTCTTCTTCTTCTTCTTCTTCTTCTTCTTCTTCTTCTTCTTCTTCTTCTTCTTCTTCTACTTCTTCTTCTTCTTCTTTTTTAATAGAGGTTTTTGCCTTAGGGCACGTGAACTAGAGAGAGAGAGAAGGACACTGAGAAATCACCTCCTGGGGAGAATGGCCATGCTGCAATTCCTTCTCCTCCATTCTCTCCCAGGGATCTTACGTACTCACACACAGGCGCCCAGCATTCAAGCCACCGTGACTGGGACTCTAACAATGGTTGGCCATGTGGGAGTCCAGTGACCTAACGGCTCTGCCATCCGCTGGCCCCAGGACTATTTTCTAATGCACATCAGATTTTTCCTGGTTTTTCTAATTGTGCTGGCTTCAGAATCTATTTCCTTCTCCCCTTATGAGGTCCCCCTCTATTTTCCTCTCTGGAATTAACTTCTTGAGGATCTGGCCTCTATCAAAAGCTGATCTTTTAAAGGGAATGAACAGGCTAGATTTGGTATCTTGTGCTGGTAGCTGCTCCCATTCTGTAAGTGAGGTCACCTGGGAGGCCCCTACTCCATTTTCAGCCCACTCAAAAAGCCAGGCACAGTAGTCCCAGCTGTTTAGGAGGCTGAGGTGGGAGGATCATGGCATAGTAAGACCTTGTCTTAAAAATTAATAAATTAATTAATTAATGAGAAAATTCAACAATGCCACTGCTAAAGATTTATCTCCTTCAACTGATCTTAATAAAAATTTCAAAAAGTTGAGGAACCAGCAGTTAGCGTAATGGCTATGTCGCTGGACTCCCATGTAGTCGATCGCGGTTCAAGTCTCAGACCCGGTGACTCAAACTCACGCTGGGCGTGTGTGTATGCGTGCCCAAGATCCTGAGAGGAGAATGGAGGAGACGAGATTGAGGCATGGCTATCCCTCTTGGGGGGTGATTTCTCACTTTCTGTCTCTCTGTCTCCCTCTGTCTTTCTGGTGAGCATGTGCACCCTATAGCAAAAACCCCTCCAAAAAAAAAATTTTTTTTTAAAGTTGAATTTTAATAAAAATATGAGCAAGTCCTATTTATTATTTATTTATTCCTTTTAAGAATTATTTATTTAATTTTATTTATTCTTATTTTTTAATTTCTATGGGGTATATGAGTACCAGAGAGAGAAAGTGAGAAAGCAAACCACTAGGTCTAGGACTCGAATTGTGGTCCACCATATGGGAATCCAGTGCCCTAACCACACCACCACCTATTGGCCCCAAGTCCTATTTAAAATATCTCTCTAGTGGCCAGCATATAGCATAATGGGTAGGTTGCAGGACTCCCATGTAGCTGACCACAGTTCAAGTCCCAGACCTGGCGCTTCTGTGTATTTCAGAGGGAATAAACACAAATCTAATAGAAAAAAAAAAAAAAACCAGTCACTCCAGGCACATGTACATGCATGCCCAAGATCTCAAGAGGAGAAGAGAGTAGAAAAGATTTTCAGTGTGGCCATTCCCCTTGGAGGGTAATTTCTTGCTTTTTGTCTCTCTGTCTCTCCTGTGAACGCATGTGCCCTATAGCAAAAATCTCCCTTAAAAAAAAATACTCTCTAAAGAATTTTCTCAGACAAAATCATAAGGCGTCACAATTTTATTTCCAGCTTACCAAAAGGGGAAAATTCTCTGAGAAAGCATACTGAGTGGTTTTTCTCTGGGTACAGAGACTTAGTATGAAAGAAGAGAACACAAACTCTTATTGTCGGATTGGATAAGAAATTTTTAAACTGTAGTCAAAGGTCATTAGAATCTTAGAAGGGTCAGATTATTAGGTTGCTCCCAGCGCTAATAGATAAGAAGTTGGGTTCATACAAAGGATTCTTGAACTCATTAAAGCCTATCAAGTAGAATTCTAATTTTTTTCTAAAAGAAGCAAAACTAATCATACCAGATCATAAACTTCTGTCCCAGCACAGACTGGGACTGTTTTCCTTTTCATATGTAACCTTAGCATTTGTTTGTACTTTTCCATGATTCACTTTTTATTATTTTTTAAGAACTATTTTATTTAACTTTATTTATTTATTTTAATTTGGCCAGAGGGGCAGGCCAGGGTGGTGTTGGTGGTGAGAAAGCAAGCCACCAGGTCCAGGACTTGAACCATGGTTGGCCATGTGGGAGCCCAGCACCCCTAACCACCATGCCATCTGCTGGCCCCCATGGTCTACTTTTTTAGCAAATGTCTGATTGAGGAAGAGAAAACTATACAAACATTTTTAAGAACATAAAAATGTAATGACTGTAATTAAGACAGCAATCTTTATCACAGCTTCTTTATCTGAACAAATTGATTAAGCTAAAAGAAGTGCCTCCGTGGAAACTGAGCATGCTGGCTCCGATTCCAACGGCCAGAGCCATGAGAAATACATTTCTGCTGTTTGTTTATAAGCACCCTCACCCCGCCCCATCCACGGTGCTTTTTTATAGCAGTTCAACCTGACTGATGCAGCAATGTATTTGAAGGTTTGTGATATGAATGTAAAAGTCATGACAATGTTCAGCATCAGCCTAACAGCCTACAACCAAATTTGGCGAATGTACTGCAACAACTGTCACAAAAGCATTTCTGAAATAAATCCAAAATGCAGGCTCATTTAGTTCACACAGTAAGGAAGACGTTTTCTCTTCTTCCTGGGCACATAGTTTCCATTCCATTTCCCAGCGTCCCTCACAGGTAGAGGGGCCATGTGACGGTATAATGACCTGTGAGCCGTAGTGACGTGCACTACCTTCATTAAGCCGCCTCGATGCCCTCAAAGACAGCATAGTCCTCCCGAAGATGTCCTGACCCCTGAATGACTACTGCTCAGAGGCCCCCCTCCGCCAGGGACTAGGGACAAGAAATGATTCTCTCTCTTTCTCCTTCATAAAAGAGGAAAATAAATAAACTTTAAAAAGAGACAGTTTGCTAAACTATAAACTAATGGAGAAATGTGAATTCATAATATAATTGATGGTTTGTCGTAAACTTTTTGTTTTCATGCCAGAGGGCGCTCTGTGTGTGTGTGTGTGTGTGTGTGTGTGTGTGTGTGTGTGTGTGAAAGACAGAGAGAGAGCGCGCATGCCCAAACAGGGCCTGGTCACATTGCAGTCCCTTTTGCCTCCAATTCTCCGTTTTATCAACATCTTCAGCATGCGCTCACACCCAGTGTTTTTCAAGCCACAGGGACAAGACTCGAATCCTGGCCCACTATGTGAGATCGTGCTTCCTCTGCGTGAATTTAACTACTGCAGCACAGGGCTAGGTCTTCCATAAATTTTGACTATGCTATAAATCATAAATTATCTTCATATTATAGAAAATCGGGGAGAGATTTTTCTCTTTCTTCTTTTATTATTATTATTTTTTCAAACAGCAGTAAACATGGCTTCACTAACACAGAAACCTTTAAAAAGCAGTAAAATGTAAGTTAATTTTTCTTCGGGTGAAGCACAGTGCACCCTTGAGGTAAAATTGAAAAGCGTTCCCATCTCTGGTGAGTAATTTTATGAAGTGCCTGTGGCAAATGGTAATGAGGTGAATGGAAAATCCCTGGCACCACGCTGAGTCGTGCTGTGTCTCCTCAGCTTGATCACCAACATCAGGGCTGCATTTCCTCATTTGGGAAACCTCAAAACTATTATGGTGCGCAGTTTCAATTACACCATTCCACCAGGTGTTACGTTTACAAAAATTATTCATCTCACCATCACTTTTGTGAGGGTATAGAGGATATTTCCTTGCCACAAATCCCTACTCAGAGGCAGAGCCAATTTCTAACAGGAGAAAGAAGGCTGGGGGCAGAGTCTCTGAGTGCTGGTGTTCTAGAGCTTTTTATAGGGTCCAGCAAGTTGGGATGCTTCTTGGAGAAGTACAGTGTGAAGGAGGTTGCTCTTCCGGAGAGTTCAAAAGACCAAACTGGAAGCTACTAAAGATTCATACATTGAAATAAAAAAATTCTCTATAAAGACTTGCTATTGTTGTGTTGAACCCCAAAATACATGTGTTAATACTTGGTTGTACTGCAAAGCTGATATGTGAGAACTGCAATCAATTCTCTCATGGTGTCCCAGGGTGGGGCCTTTTGGTGTGATAAAATCATTAGAGAAAGTGCCCCATGATTGAGTTCTAGAGGGTTTGTTAGAGGAGAAAGGTAACCTCTGGACCTCTGACCTCCAAACCATGAGCTGGATTAACTTCTGTTCTTACGAATCACGAAGTTTTAGGCATTTCAGTTAGCCACCCGTTAGTGGGCTGCCACAAAGACGATGCCCCTTCGTCCTCAGAAGAGCGCCCAATGGGCATGCCTCAGTGTTCCGTTACCGGCACAGGTACAGCGGATCGGAGCCTTCCCAGCCTGCTGTTCGTTTACTGTGCAGACTCGTCTGCTTCCATGTTCCAAGGGCAGTTTACACTGGCCACCTTGAACCATTTTTAGTTTCTTCAGTTATCCATGAACTTTCTCAAGTGCACTTTTCTTCGTCTGTGTTGTTTTCCTTCTGACAGCTGCTAAAAATATTTCTTATTTATCCCATGACTTATTAGTTGAACAGAGATTCAAGAAGGCAAGGAGGGTGATGAAGAAAGTGATTCTCTGAGAGGATTCAAAGATGGGTCTTTAATAGCGTTGACCTTTCCAGCCTCCACTTAGATGTCCTTCCAGCCTGGAAGCCTTCTGGTTCATGACTTCATCTACATCTATCAATAGCCATGTGTATGCCAACATCTTCTAGTTACTGCACATTATTTTTCAGTGTACCCTGCCACCACCATCCCGACACACACATGTACAAGCACACACACACACACACACACACACATACACACATAGTTTTTGCTAAGAACACCAGCTGAGAGCTTCTTCGAAACAGTGCTTGTCCATCCTCATCATCCCTTGGGCCTCAGAGTGTAGGATGTTTTTGAGTGATCAAATGAATGCGACTCCACCATCACCCACAATAGTAGCAGAAATGCTGCCCCACCCTGGCCTAATTTTCTGCTCTAGTTTCCATGTTCCTTGTTTTATGACATCTTGCCTCTTTTACTCTGCCATTGATGCTCACTTAAAATTTATATCTTCTGTATTAAAATGCATAAGGAAATGCAATCTGTGCTGTAGTTTATCCATTGAATTCTGCTTTGGCTTATGGGCCAATGTCCTTATTACTCACAGACTATAGCAATGGCGAGACTCTGTCCTTCTTTTCTTTTCTTTTCTTTTCTTTCTTTTTTTTTGGCCTGAGGGCAATTTAGGAGATCATTTACGTGATTATGATTTGCATTTTAGAATTAGAAATAAACAGCTCTATTGAGAAAAAAAAATATGTGTGCATATAACTCAAATAGCATTGTATTTTTAATTTGCTGTAGGGCTTGTGTACTCTTCAAAAGAGTGAGACAGAGGAAAAGTGAGACAGCATCCTCCATGGGGAATGGTCATTGCACAATCCCTTCTCCATTGCTTTCTCCTTTTGAGATTTTGGGGATACACACGCACACACACGCACACGCACACCCGGTATGTTTTTCAAGCCACTAGGCCTAGGATTCAACCACAAAGCTGGCCATGTGGGATCCAGCTTTCTTAACCACCGTGCCACCAACTGGCCCTCCTACTTTTTTTTTCAATTGAAAAACAATCATTATTGTTTTAATATAATGATCTAATTTATAGAGTTCATTGATTGCTTAACTAATATCCCTTTTCTGGCCCAGAATCCAATCCAGTGTTATACATTGTATTTAGGTGTCATGCATTGTTACTCTCTTTTAATTTGGAAAGCTTTTGTTTGTTTTGTTTTGTTTGTTAATGACATAGACATTTCTGAAGAGTACTGGCCAGTTATCTTGTAGCATTTGCCTCAGCTTGATTTTGTCTTATTTTCCCTCATGATTTAAGTTCAGGTTATACATTTTTGTTAAGAATACCCCAGAAGTGGGACCAGCAGTTAGTGTAATGGCTGTCGCTGGACTCCCACGTAGTTGACTGAGGTTCGCGTCCCAGACCCGGTGGCTTAAAACTCACGCCGGGTGCGTGTGCGTGCGTGCCCAAAATCCCGAGAGGAGAATGGAGGAGAAGGGATTGCGGCGTGCCCATCCCCCCTGGGGGGTGATTTCTCGCTTTCTGTTTCTCTGTCTCTCTCTGTCTGTCTGGCAAGCGCATGCGCCCTTATAGCAAAAACGTCTAAAAAAAAAAAAAAAAAAAATACCCCAGAAGTGACCACCTTCCCACGAAGGGGAAGGAGAAGTGTTTAAAGGAGCAGGAGCGGGTAAAGGAGTGGGAATGTACGCAGGGCCAAGGCAACCTTCTCACCCCCACTCCTACCTCAGTGGATCCTGCCCAGGGCGGCAGAGGCGGGGTTGGGGCAAGGAGAAGGCCCCCGGCCCAAAGCAGGGA
>NW_006204176.1:651603-658989 GCF_000334495.1 Tupaia belangeri chinensis | reverse complement strand
AAAAAAAAAAAAAAAAAAAGAATACCCCAGAAGTGACCACCTTCCCACGAAGGGGAAGGAGAAGTGTTTAAAGGAGCAGGAGCGGGTAAAGGAGTGGGAATGTACGCAGGGCCAAGGCAACCTTCTCACCCCCACTCCTACCTCAGTGGATCCTGCCCAGGGCGGCAGAGGCGGTGTTGGTGCAAGGAGAAGTCCCCAGTCACAAAGCAGGGATCACGGCAAACAGCCGCTGCGGAAGTACTACGAACGGCCTTACTAACATCAGCTTAGCAGTCCGCAAGGAGACACGCTGCAGACTTACACAGAAGCTGATTGAGACTCTGAAGCCCTTTGAGGTTTCCAAGAGGAAGAGGAACTGCAGTGCAGGATTTTAACTTTGGGAAAATTAAATAACCTGTTAAAAGACTGGGTACGAGAAATCAGTGAAAGCAAGAATCTTTCACAATCCGAAACTGAAAATGTTGGAGGACAAAGTTTTCCATTTGGCCGTGTAAATTAGGAGAACACCCAAAGGGTGCCAATACTGATGCATATGCGTTGGACCAAGACACGTTGATCCAAGTGACTTTTCACCTCGTTCTGATACACTGAAATTACAGGATGAAGTAAAAGATTGAAGAGCTGTTGAAGAGAAGTTTGTGCCTGTTATCAAACTGTGTTTTTAATGGGATAGAAATTGGTATTTTGTTTGCAAGATCAGCACTGCAGACTCTCCCAGAAGATTTGGACCTACAAGATGACAGTCAGCTTAAAAATTTAGATATAAGATGCATAAGAAATCTTAACAAGAACCAGCAGATTGCATAGTGGTTATGTCGCTGGACTCCCACATAGTTGACCCGGTTGGAGTCCCAGACCAGTGGCTTAAACTCACGCCAGCGTGCATACGTGTATGTGCGTGTCCATGTTCTGAGAGGAAAATAGAAGAGAAGGGATTGTTGTATGGCCGTTTCCCCATGGGGGATGATTTCTTGCTTCCTGTCTCACTCTGTCTTTCCCGCGAGCACATGTGCCCTATAGCAAAAACCTCTCCAATAAATAAATAAATAAATAAATAAAAATAATTCTTAATGGTTGTAGGGTAGCAGGTGGAATTGTGCATCTCGTACCAAACCTTGACAACTTCAGGTTAACTCTGACAGCTATCAAACTGTGGGCCAAATGCCACAACATCTATTCCAACACATTAGGTTTCCTCAGTGGTGTTTCCTGGGCTATGCTACTAGCAAGAACTTGCCAGCTTTAGCCAACAGCATCAACTCTTGTACATACATTTTTCTTGGCATTTTCTAAATGGGAATGGCCAAATCCAGTGCTATTGAAACAGCCTGAATAATGCAATCTTAATTTGCCTGTATGGGACCCAAGAATAAACTCCAATGGTAGGTACCACCTTATACCTATAATTACACTAGCACACCCACAACAGAACTCTATGTACCATGTGTCCGTTTCAACAGGATGGGCGTGATTGAATTTAAACAAGGTCATGGTATCACAGATGAAATTTTGCTAGGTCAGGCAGAGTAGTTCAAACTTTCTGAAGCTCTAAACTTATTTCAAAGGTACAAGCAAGTATACCAACTGAAAAACAAAGTCTGGAATGGGTGGGCTTGGTGGAATAAAAAATCCGAATCCTGGTTGGAAACTTGGAAAAGAAATAATTTATTACACTGGCTGATGTGAATCCCCAGTCATTTCCAGCACCCAAAGAAAATCCTGACAAGGAAGAATTTCGCACCATGTGGGCGATTGGGTTAGTGTTTGAAAACGAACAAACAAGCAAAAGCAGAAAACTCTGAACACCTTAGTGTTGCTCTCACCTATGATGTTCAGTCTTTCGCAGATACGGTTTATAGGCAAGCAATAAACAGCGAGATGTTTGAGGTGGATATGAAGATTGCTGTGAGGCATGTAAAAAGAAAGCAACTGCTACTTAATCATGTGCTTCAGAAAAAGAAAAATCGTTCAGCAGAAGGTGTCAGATTGACAGCTCTGAGTGACAGCAGCCTTGACTTGAATATGGACGGTGATAACACGTCCATGCCTTCACCTGTGCTATGAAGACCGGTCCATCGGGCAGTCCTGGCAGCTCTCGGGGCGAAAACAGCCCTGCTCCTGCTGTAACAGTGGCACCTGTGAGCGACACACAGGCTGCCGAAGTTTCTGTGCCACAAGATGACTTCAGTGAAAGCTCAGGGGCTACATCAGGTGAAAGCATTCCTCACACTGTTGCGCAATCAGCCATTTCTCCACCACCAAAGCCTACGGCCTCCAGAGTTGTTTCTGCAACACGCACCACCTGGACCTTCAGGAAAGGCAACAACAAAAACACCTCATCCTATAGTCGGAGGCAAGAGAACGTCTTTACCTCATGAAGAAGAGAGTCGCAAGAAAACCAAGGTCAAAGAGGACGACACAAGCAAAGACGCTGTCTTAGTTTGAATGGACATGACAAAACAGAAGCAAAGGAGCAGCTCGATACAGACACAGGTACGAGTCAGTCAGAAACTCAGACGGCGGCTTCTCTGTCGGCCTCTCAGAACACATCCAGGACAGGCCTTTCTGATATCCCTGCTCTCCCTGCAGATCCTATGCCTGTTACCAAACTCTCAATAAAACTGAGACTGAATTGGTAAAAACAACCTCAGGGGTCCATACACAATATCCGCCCACTCAACCTGTAGCCTTCAAATGCTAGGAGGAGAATGGAGGGCACAGACTAGACCTGACTGAAGTGGATTTAGGTTTTTTGGCGATCTCTCTTCCTGGGTTATAATAGGCACTTAGTTGGAAGCCCAGGTTAGTAGGTGAACCCAGGAGTACTGTTATTATTGTGTAAGCAACAGGTGCATTAAATTTCAAAGACTTACTGCCTTTAAAGAAAAGCAAACCTCGAGCTGCATTTGTATGTATAATTAATATCTGGATTGGGTTTATGTTTGATGCATTGTTTGGAAAATTTGTAATATAAGCTGGCATAAGAATTCCTTATTCTGATGATGCACTTTTGTGAATTTTTTAGTAGAAAGTAGAACCAATCTTAGATTTTCAGCGTGGATTTTCATTGTTTCCTCAAGAATTTCCTTTACCATTAGTCTTCAGACTGGATACCATGGTGCAGCGGGTGTACTGCTACACACTTCAGAGAGAGGAAGTTTGGTCTAGTTCAGTCCCTATCAGGTCGCTGTACCCTTCAAAATTAAATATCAACTCTGAAGTATACCTCGGACATGAAAGAGTAATTAGGAAATACTTGGTTTTGATGGCAGTCGTGATTAAGAAATGATACATTGGTCTTATTTGTGGAATTGTTTTATAGTGCATACAAGTCAGCGATCAAGCACCAAATATTTTTCTATGAGGTTATTGAATCTCACTGTTCTTTTGCCTTCCACCTTCTGTCTTCCCACCACATAAAAGCTTTTGACTCTCCTTCTTTCTTTTCCCTTTGTCTCTCTCCTGTTCTTTTGCCTTCCACCTTCTGTCTTCCCGCCACATAAAAGCTTTTGACTCTCCTTCTTTTTCTTTTCCCTTTGTCTCTCTTTGGTCTGTCTGCACAGATAGGACTTAATTAATAAAACACCAAAAGTGCCAGTATTTTCCTACACCATAATGTGATACCAGTGACCCTGTGGTCATATGGCACAGAACAGTGAATCACGGTCCCATGGTTGAAACTTTAGGGTGATTAAGAACAATGCCATTGAAAAGGATGATCTGTCTTGGATGGTCATTTGATCTCTAAATAAGCGGAAATTTGTACACTCCGCAGAACTCCTATCTATAGTAAAATTGATTTTTAATTTTGAACTTGTGGGCAAACAGGCATTTTTTTCCAACATTTTTAAACTAGTTTTTATTTTTTAAGTGGTTTGCCAAAATATGTCAGTACATTTTACAGGGAGAAACATTTTCAAAATCATTTCTAGCAAGCACTTGACATCTAGTCAGCTCTCTATTCATTTTATTTTGTTTTTGTCTGTCAAAAAATTAGGAACTCCTTTCTTAAATACTTTTTTATAATAAAGCAGAACATCCATCTTTACAAAGTATGAGGGATGCCGGATGTGGATACACTTGGTTACTCTTTCTTAATCTGGACAAAGCAAACCTAACAGATTTTCTGATGAGCATATTTTATGAATCCTCCATTGTTCTCTGTTTCATCACTTGTGTATTTTTTAAAGATAGAATTATTTTATTTAGCTTTATTTATTTATTTCTATTTTTACCAGAGAGGGACAATGTGAAAGAAATAGGGAAAGTCTTGTGTATTTTTTAAAGATAGAATTATTTTATTTAACTTTATTTATTTATTTCTGTTTGACCAGAGAGGGACAATGAGAAAGAAATAGGGAAAGTGAGAAAGCAAGACACCAGGTCCGGGACAAGAACCATGGTCGACCACGTGAGAATCCAGCACCATTAGCCACCATGCCACCTGCTGGCCCCCTCACATGTGCATTTTTCAGGTTAAACTGCAATTATTTAAACTCTTCCCCTGTCCTTCTAAATCAATTTTCCAAAGTTAGAGTGAGCCTTTCCCCCCGAGGCTATGCATTAATTGAGACTTTCTTTTCGCCATGACTTTTATGACATTTTATGACTTTTTTTTTTTTTGAGATGTTTTTGCTATAAGGCATGTGCGTTCACCAGAGAGACAGAGAGAGACAGAAAGACAGAAATCACCCCCCCAGGGGAGATGGCCACACCACAATCCCTTTTCCTCCCTTCTCCTCTCAGGATCTTGGGCACGCATGCACACACACCTGGCGTGAATTTAGGCCACCGGGTCCGGGACTCGAACCATGGTCGACTATATGGGAGTTCAGCAACATAGCTATTACGCTAACTGCTGGTCCCATGTACTCGTATTTTTCAAGAGCTGTTTTGTAAACAGATGATATGTTTCTCCATTGAAAATACAATAATAATTTTTTAAAAAAGGCACACACACAAAGAGAATACTACACGGGACCATGTGCGTACGTGCCCAAGATCCCAAGAGAAGAATGGAGGAGAAGGGATTTTGGCGTGGCCATCTGCCCTGGACGGTGATTTCTTGCTTTCTGTCGCTCTGTCTCTCTCTGTCTTTCTGGTGAGCATATGCACCCTATAGCAAAAAAAAAAAAAAAAAGGAGAATACTACAAAAGCGATATTGTATTTTTCTTGACAGATCATCTCAGAAGGCATAGTTCACGTTTTATCAGCTTGATCACTTGTTTATGCTGATGTCTGCCAGATTTATCAACTGTTTAAGTCCTTATGTTTTTCTTTGTAATTAGTGAGTATCTTATGGGGAAATGATTTGTGACTGTATCAATGCTGTTTCTCATTATACTCTCTTCCCTAGTGTCAGTGTCCATTGGCAATCTCTGCCTAAACCAATTATTGCCAGGGTGCTTCTTGGCAAATAGTAATGTTTCATTTCCTTCTTCTTTTTATTTTTTTATACATTTATTAGTTGGAATTCTACTAAAGAAGTTTTCTATTTATTTATTCAGAATGGACAACCCATTTTGTAAAATGGGTTATAATACTTCACTATCGTTCTTTATTGACTGTTCAAATCATTCCAGAATTGAGGTTGAAAGTGATATAAGAACATGGTATATTCAAAGTCCTGCCACAGGACAGACAGCGTGGGTACTCAGGGCTGGCTTGGCGGTGCAGTGGTGATGCATTACTTGAAAGACGCTGGATCTGGACCAGCTTCATGCCCTGGTCCATAAGGGAGACAACTGCACGACTGAGTATGCTTCGAATCCCAGACCTGATTGCTTGAAAAACATGCCGGGCAGAGCCAGCAGAGGCCAGCTGTTACATCGCTGGACTCCCACATGGCCCACTGCTGTCGAGTTCCCCACACAGTGAGTCGCTTGAAATGCGGGTCAGGTGTGTGTGCGTGCTTGTCCAAGGTCCTGGAAAGAGAATGGAAGAGAAGGGATTGTGGCATGGCCATCCCCCAGGGCAGTGATTTCTCATTTTCCCTCTCAGTGTCTCTCTCTGCCTCTCTCTGGTGAGCGTACATATCCTAAGGGGGGGGAAAAAAAAACTCTTAAAAATAAAAGGAAGGGAAAAAATGCTACATTTTACGTGTGCATGCCCAAATAGAGAAAGAAATGCAGTGTGACCGTGTCCCACCTGGGCAGGTGCTTTTTTCCTTTCTTTCTGTCTCTTTGTGATGACTACACATGCCACATCCCCTCTGGTGAATTAGAGAGAGAGAGAGGCCTGGATCCACAAGAAAGGCTGCAGTGGAGGCATGCTCCCATGATCTTGCCTGGTTGTGGTGTCTGTGAGGGGAGCCTGCATGGGACCGTGTCGAGGGTGCTTGTCTTTCTCTGTCTCTCTTACTGTCTTTATCTCTGCCTTTCACTCTCATAAAGGAAATAAATAGACTTAAAAATAGATTTCCTAAGTTGTGAAGAATGCGAGAGGAAAAACAAAAACTTAGTTATTATTAATATGTAAGAATGAAGGAGAGACTGTGAATTGATTTTTCTTTATAGGTTCTTTCTAGGAAACTTAAAGCAG
Organism: Tupaia belangeri chinensis; assembly: GCF_000334495.1. Taxonomy (NCBI): domain Eukaryota; kingdom Metazoa; phylum Chordata; class Mammalia; order Scandentia; family Tupaiidae; genus Tupaia; species Tupaia belangeri. Next base: position 652,448 of record NW_006204176.1, on the reverse strand, counting down.
CATAGAAAGAAACACATGCCAAAAACGATCATGCAAATTAGGAGAGAGAGGTTGATGCAAAGAAAAACTAAGCTGGACGATATGACGGGAATAAGAATAAGGGTTACTGCTCAAAATCTACACAGCTGACACGCTTGGTGAGAATACAGAGTAGAATTGTTGTTTGGGCCAAACCCATCGCCAAATGGTTAAGGGAGCCAGGTCCCACATAACCAAGTGCAGTTCGAATCCCAGCCACACTGACTTGACAATGTGCCAGGCACGTGTGCATGAATGCCTCGAATCCTGACAAGATGGAGAAATAGAAGAGAAGGGATTGTGGCATGAGCACGACCCTCTAGGGGATGCTTTCCTTCCGTCTCCCTCTGGAGTGTACATGCTCCCTGCAGTTAAAAAAAAAGCCAACTGTTTGCTTAATAGAGCACAGTTACGGTGACAATAATGAAGTATCAAGGTCAGTTTGAGATAGGAGTTTCGAGTCTAAGGATGAAGGAGTAAGTTTGCTTAGTTTTAGAAAAAGCAATATAACTATCAGACTCCTCTTTCTTAAATTGCTTTCTTCATTTTGAACAGACAAGGAGTGAATCTGATGTACAACAAAACGTGCATATTGTATGAAGAAAGAGTTTCCTTCGGCCCTTTTAGAGGGTTGCTAATATACCCCATCTGTGCCAGCTTCAGAGTCTTTGCAACTGGCTCCCAGATGGACACCCAACCCTGCTTTTCTTTAATGGAAAACAGCAGTCTAAAATCAGGCCCTCCCATAGGGAATGGTTGCCAAGCTATTTGGAGGCCCTCTGGGGACCAGAGCAGTTTACCAGACCCTGTTAGAGCAGACAGATGTG
>NW_006204176.1:648931-650927 GCF_000334495.1 Tupaia belangeri chinensis | reverse complement strand
CCAAAAAAAAAAAAAAAAAAGCTGAATTGGATGAATTATATAAAGTGCTTCCCAGGTGTATGTGGGACTGTGTTGGGACATTTGTATCGGCCAATAATTCTCCAATATCAGAATCACCTGAAAGACTTGTCAAAACGAGTTGCTGCCCTTCTCCTGCTCCTACTCTGGGGTTTTCCATCCAGCAGATCTGTGGGGAGGCCCGAGAATTTGCATTTTTCTCGAATGTCTAGGTGATGCTGTGCTGCTGGAGACCACAGCCCTAGCTGTATGGTTCCCCGAAACATTTTGGCTTACATGTTTTCAAGGGGCTATTCTAGCTTTCAAACTCACAAGAGGCAAACTAAAAAATAGGCCTCACCTTATTGAAGTTTGTCTTGGTGTTAAACCCCAAGCTAGCATTTTCAAGTGTAGACCAAGAATTACTAGTGATCCTTTGTGATTCTCCAGGGGCCACAAGTGTTGTTTTATTATACCACTGATGTTTATAATTAATGACCATGTCTATGTTTCCACAGCAAAGAAATAGTGACTTTCCAAAATTTCATTGTTGCAGATTTCTTCTCTTTGGTGATTCACCAGAGAAACTGGTCTTAGAGATTATGGTACATCAGAGATACACATTGCAGTGTTTGGGTTTGTTCCTTGTTTCTCTTTCAATTTTTTAGTCCCATTAAAAAGGTTTTAGGGGGAAAAAACTAACTTTGAAGCATTTCCTGGATGTGCCAAAGTTGTTTTGTGGCCATGACCAAAGATAGGATGTGGTGAAAACATCAATGAAGAACTCTGAGTGCAGTGAATCCTGGGAGGTAAGTACTAAACCTAGTTTACAAACCAACTCTAAAGCAAAAGTCGTTGTATAGATTATTTATATAGATAATTCCTATTTGATGTAAGTATCTATAGCTGCTTTTATATAACCAAATAAGCCCATATCTGCCTTTAAAAATTATTTATTTATTAATAAGAGATAGAGAGAGATGGGCTCCCATAATATGGCCTCCACGCCAAGATCTGCTCTTTGTCCCAGCTATCCTGATCACCAGCCCAACTAGCCACACACACACCTGGTATACTCAGGAGAATTCCTGGGATGAGAATCCAAAATTTTTCCTGTGTAGGTCCAGTTGCCTTACTGCTGTGCCACTGCCTGGTCCCCCTGCCTTTTTATTAAACATATAACCATACTTTCTGGCTTGAGGTATAAAGACAAAATAAAAATTGAAGTACAATATATACTATTATGTTAGTGATTTTTAATAACAATTGTGGGTCATGTTTGTTATTCAAAAAGCCCTGGAACCAGCCATGTTTCAGAATTACAAATCTGGAATCTCTGACACATTTGAATGCTAAACCGTGAACTAATTTTGTAATATGTAACACTTCCAGCAGAATCCAGGAAGCACCTGGTAAAGAAATAAATGAATAGTTCTGCAGGAAACCTTGAAAAACACACTAAAAGACATAAATGAAGACAATGAAGTTTTATAATGGTTATGTTCTGGTATCAAAATTGTCCAAGTTAACTCATATTTTCTCTTTTACCTTAAAAAATAGCTTTATTAAGATACAATTCAGGGACCAGCAGTTAGTGTAATGGCTATGTCACTGGACTCGCATGTAGTCACCTGTAGTTCGAGTCCCGGACCCGGCGGCTTAAACTCACACCAGGTGTGTGTGCATGCTTGCCCAAGATCCCGAGAAGAGAATGGAGGAGAAGGGATTGCAGTGTGGCCATCCCCCTGGGGGTGGGGGTGATTTCTTGCTTTCTGTCTCTCTGTCTCTCTCTGTCTTTCTGGCGAGCGCACGCGCCCTATAGCAAAACACCTCTTAAAAAAAAAAAAAAAAAAAAAAAGGATACAATTCACATAGTATAAAACATGCCAATTGAAAGTGTACCATTCAGAGGTGTTCCGTCATTCACAGAGATGTGCGACCATCACCCACTATCCACTTTTTTTTTTTTTTTTTTTTTTTTTTTTTTTTTTTTTGAGTT
>NW_006204176.1:628563-648872 GCF_000334495.1 Tupaia belangeri chinensis | reverse complement strand
ACGGTCGACTACGTGGGAGTCCAGCGACATAGCCATTACGCTAACTGCTGGTTCCCACCCACTATCCACTTTTGAATTGATTCAGTTGTCCCCTTTTTTTCTTCCTCCTATTTCATGGCAACCATTATTCTCCTTTCTGTCTCTACAGAATTGCTTTCTTTTGGATACTTCATAGAAACAAAGTAATGCACTTGTGGCTTTTTTTGGTCTGCCCGCTTCTATTTAACATTTTCAAGGTTCATTCGCATTGAAGCATGTAGCAGTACCTCTTACTTTCTCATTAGGCAGTCAGGTTCTATCGCACGATTATACCACATGGCGGTTATCTATTCATTAATGAATAGTTGGGGTCTCCACTTTTTTGGTTATCAGGAATAATGTTGTTATGAACAGTAAGGTATAAATGTGTGAACATACAGGGACATATGTAGAAGTGGCATTTCTGGATCATAGTGTAACTTTACTTCATTGTTTTGAGGATCTGAAATTTTTTTTTCAAAATGACGGTGTTATTTTATATTTCCACTAGCAATGTCTGATGGTTCTAATTTTGCCCCATCCTTGAAAATATTTACTATCCATTGTTTGATTACAGCCATTCTCATGTCTTAGAAGTCTAATTTCATTGTGACCTTGATTTTTACTTATTACTTTTTTTGATGGCTAATGATGTTGACTTTAAATACGTATATGTATTATATATTATATTATGTGTGTGTGTGTGTGTGTGTGTGTGTGTGTGTGTATGCTATTAGGGTACATGCACTAGCCAAAGGGACATGAGAGAGTGGGAAATTGAGAAAGCATTCCATGTGGGTTGAAGGGGATGGCCAAGCCACAATCTCTACTCCTCCATTCTCCTCTTGAGAGTCTGGACACCACACACATGTGCTCAGCAAGGTTTTCAAGCTGCCATGTTGGAACTCTAATCACGCAGTCAGCCATATGAGATCCAGCTGCTCTAAGCACCAACCACCTGGCTGACCTTGATGTTGACTTTTTTTTTAAGAATTCTTTTATTTAACTATTTATTTATTTATTTTAATTTGACCAGAGAAGGACAGAGTGAGAGAGAGAAAGAGAGAGACAAAGAAAGCCACTGGGTCTGGGCCTCAAACTGTGGTCAGCCATGTAGGAGTCCAACACCCTTAGCCACTGCTCCACCCACCGGCCTCAGTGTGGACATTTTGAAAATATACAAATTGGTCATTTTTACATCTTCATCAGAGAAATACGTATTCAAATCCTCTGTTCACTTTTAAATTGAGTTATCTTTACATTGTTAAGCAGCTATAGTTCTTCAGAAATGCTTCTTGTATTGTCACAAAACTTTGGTTAATTTGAAAGGCTCTAAAAAGTTGGGAACCAGCAGTTAGCGTAATGGCTATGTCGCTGGACTCCCACTAGTCGACTGCGGTTCGTGTCCCGGACCTGGTGGCTTAAAACTCACGCCGGGCGTGTGTGCGTGTGTGCCCAAGATCCTGAGAGGAGAATGGAGGAGAAGGGATTGGGGCGTGACCATCCCCCCTGGGGGGTGATTTCTCGCTTTCTGTCTCTATGTCTCTCTCTGTCTGTCTGGCGAGCGCACGCGCCCTACAGTGAAAATCTCTCCAAAAAAAAAGTTGACTTTATAATTTTTGCCAGTATTCTTATGACTTTTATAAAGGGCCTGATTTTCATAGCTTCACATTATGCCATTCCAAAAGTACGTTCCAGGTCACATTTTACAGATTATTTTTCAAAATTTTTGAATTGTAGAGTTTTGAAAAAGATTTTGCTCAAAATATAAATTATGTCCTCATTTTTATTTCACATGTACCTTCAGTGAACATATCATCGACCTGAAAAGAAAGCTGCGGTAGTAGAAATATAAAGTATCCGTGCTGGGGTCACCGGGAGTTGCCTACATGAAACAGACTTCTGGTTGCCCAGAAATGTACTCACCACAATGACTGTTGAGAAAACAGGTCTATATAATAAAGAGAAGAACAACAAGAGGAGTAGTTACTGGTTATTTGTCAGAAGTTCACCTTGGCCTATTTAAAATAACACGGGAAACTGAATGCCTATACCTTATTCTTTACTTCACGAACTAGAGAACACTGAGGTGGAGAAAAGGTGGAATCATATCATAACTCCATAATCTTTTTTCAGCATTTCAGTTTGTTTACTGTAAACTTAAGCATGTCTTTTGGACAATAATCTGATGAATGTGGGGGTTACAAAGTCTTAGGCTCCTGCTTTACTCAGGCTCTTAAATGGACCTTACATTACACAGACTTTTCTTTCTCAGTATAGTTAGAATAAGGAAAGGTGACAAAATCACATGGCTGAAAATAGAACTTTTTTAACATGCCATAGAAGAGAGAGTTAAGCATAAATCCTTATTTTTTGCATTGGTATTATTGAGAATCTTCATGATTAATGCTATCTACATGAGAAGAAAAATAATATTATTGTTAAATTTATGCTTATTTATAACAAGAAACACTTTTTAGGTTGTTCGGTTTTGTTTTTTGGTTTTGGTGATCTTTTGCTATATGGCACATGTGCTCACTACTTAGACAGACAGGGAGAGAGGGGAAGTGAAGAAAAACACTTCTAGGGAGCAGGGATGGCCATGCTGCGATCCCTTCTCTTCCATTCTCCTGTCTCGAGTTTGGACATGCATGCACACACACTTGACATATTTCTTAAGCCACCAGGTCCAGGACTTGAACCACAGTCAGTTATGCGGGATCCAGCCACATTAACCACATGACACTAGCTGACCCAACACTCGTCAGTTTTTTATAAGAACAAACCACCTAAATCCAAATATTTTGGTTTTTTACTGGCAGAAAGTAAAAGTAACATAAACATTTAATAAAAGTTGTGATTTTTCTATAAATTTACAAGTTTCGCTGACTATTAATTGCTCTGTTTTGATTTTTTTGCCTTTAAAAACATGAGTTTAAAATTAACTTAATGGACTTAATTATAACCATTCATTGGAAAGCCATCAGATTTTAAATAGTAAGCTATTAATAGCTTCAAATAGTCCTGTTCTGCTTATAGACTTCTAGATATCAGAAGAGAATACAGGAAAAAGGTCTGCCAATGTAGGGAAGAGAAATAGGACTTTATACCCCCTCACTAGGTTTTGGGGTTTAGCTATGAATTAAATTGACATTAGACAGATTAGTGCAAGAAAAAATCATGTTGTATGCATGGGAGTCCCACTTGAAGAAGGGCTTCCATTGAGGTTTATATAACAACCTGAGCCACAGAGAGGAGCAGAGGCTTGGTGCTTAGGGGTGGGAGAAGAGATAGAAATAAGTTATGGGAGAATAAAAGAAGGAAGTGTACGGTGAATAAATATTATCTTATGCAGATAAAATGTTTCTCAGGTATTAAAATTGTCTGGAGAAAACTTTCAGATACAAGTACTTTTTTATTTTTGGAGAGATTTTCGCTATAGGGTGCTTGCGCTCACCAGACAGACAGAGAGAGACCTAGAGACAGAAAGCGAGAAATCACCCCCCAGGGGGGATGGTCACGCCGCAATCCCCCCTCCTCCATTCTCCTCTCGGGATTTTGGGCATGCATGCACATGCGCCCGGCATGAGTTTTAAGCCACCAGGTCCGGGACGCGAACCGCGGTTGACTATGTGGGAGCCCAACGACATAGCCTTTACGCTAACTGCTGGTTCCCAGATACAAGTACTTTTACTAATGTAGATTTACTTTATAGATGTAAACTTCCTGCACAGAAGAGCTACTCCTGTGTCTGCAAGTACTCAAAACAACCAGCTTGAAATATGCCAAAGAAATATATTTGGAGGTGGCATACTCTGGTGTTTGCAGTTACCTTCTGGAATGCTGTTTTCTGAGCCCTAACAGTAGCAATGAAGACCCAGGAGCCCTGGAAATTTGTGTTTAGTGAGCATGTACTATATGCCAGTTACAGGTAGCTCTATTTGGAGATAGGGCATCTAAAGGATAGGGGCTGGATGGTCACACAGCAGGAAATTATGCTCTGCAAGGCTAACCCACATGAGAAGGTTCCAGATTCATGTGCAAAGACCCTGAATATGCTGCTGTGTGCCTGCCAAGGATGCTGGGCTGGGTGAAGCAGGTTGAATCGTGGTGTTGGGATCTGTTGGAGGTGCTGTCTCTATGTTTGTCTGTCTCTTTCATTCTCTAAATATCTCCCTCCTAAAAGTAAGACAAAAAAAAAACTTTAAAAAATAAAAATAAAGGGGTAATTAAAGTAAAATGCGGTCATGCTGATAAACATTAGTCCAGTATGATTGGTGTCCTTATAATAAAAGAGGATTAGGACATAGATAGCACACAGACCAAGGGGTGAACATGTGAGGAACAGTGAGAAGGCGGCCATCTGCAGGCCAAAGGAAGAGGTCTCAGAAGAAATCAAACGCCTTGACTTAGGACTTCCAGCCTCCAGAACAATGAGAAAACAAACTTCTGTTGTTTAAGCCACCTATCAAGTGGCGTTTTTGTTTGTTTGTTTGTTTAATTATGGCATCCCTAGCATATTAGTACAATGAGGTAAGAAGAAAACAAAATAGGGGGAAATGTGCAAAGGTGTCATAAAAGGCTAACGTAGGTGGAGAACAGGGGAGGAGTGCTACATGATGGGGTGGTTCAGGGAAGCATCATGGAGAGGCGTTTGAGAGGCTCGTGTAAAGGAAGGAATAGTCTTCAAGGGCATTTGGGAAGAGATGGAAAGGTAACAAGTGCAATAGAGGCTTACATTTCAGACCATGAGGGAATAGTCTGATAGTTCGGTTGTGCAATCAATGGTGTCATCTAGTGGCAATTCTTTCAAATTTCAACAGAGAGCCCCAGAGGACCACGCTAAATCATTAGAGTGTGACTCACCAAAACTCCTCCAAAGAAAATGACTGTGAAATTGCAGTCACCGCCCTTTTGAAATAATTATAGATTCACAGGACGTTGTAAAGATAGTCGGGGGAGGTCTGTGTATCCCTCGTTGAATTTTTATATAAGTATAACATATCAAAACTAGGAAAACAGCACTGGTTTCGTAAGTACTGCAGTTTTATGTCATTTTGTCACGTGTAAATTTATGTGAGTACCAACGCAATACAAGTACAGAAATATTCTGTCATCTCAAATATCTCTTTCATGGCCCAGTTGGTGGTACAAATGGGAAGGGACTGTTCTGCAGTGAGCAAAGCCAAGGCTGGGAAGACTGGCTCTGGTTCCTAGCTCAACCTAAACAGGCCAAGCATGGCTCATAAGAAAGGGATTCAGGAGGACAGGAAGCAGGAGAGAGGTGACAACAGAAATCGACATTATAGTGATGTATGGCTATGAGCCAAGGAATGTGAAAGCCTCTAAAAAGTTAGAAAAGGAAAAGAAAGAAATTTTTACCTTTAGAAGTAACACAGCCCTGCTCACCCATTTTGACCTCTGACCTTCTGAACTATAAGATAACAATTCTGCATGGTTCCAAGCTACTGAATTTTTGGTATTTGTTTATGGCAGCAATAGGAAAGTACTTTAATAACTTTAAATATTTGTGTTAAAAGTTAAGGGTGACTCGTAGAAGAATCAATATTGCTAAACTTTTTAAGAAAAAAAAAGAACAAAGAAAATGTGAATAATTCAATGAGTGACATAAAATAGGAAAAAAATTTAAAAAATCAATAGAGAATCAAAATTAAAATGCTAAGACCAAATTCAAATATAGCAATAAATAATAGATATAAATGGATTATACTCATATATAATAATCATGTAGAAATGATTATTGCATGATTATTAAAAATTGAAAACAAACAAAAAACAAGCCAAATTCCTCCATATACTGTATAAGAAGATCTTCCTCAAACAAAACAGTAGGACTTCTGCAATTGGCCAGAATGAAACTTGATGCTGAACTAGTCCTTCACCACTGTAAACTGAAGAATTATAGGTAAGAAACCACTTTCAGGCAATGCAAGACTGTGATTCCTTAGAGGTAAACCCTATATCAATATAGCTTTATCCCTGGAGACACTTTCTAGACTACATTACTGGGAGGGAGAATTTGGACAGAGTTAAGTGACCTTTCTGAGTTCAAGAGAAAGAAACTGAAGATCAGGAGGGCAAAGTGGCTGAAATTTTAGGAGAGAGCAGTAGAGAGGACATTTTGAGTTTTGGCTGAATTCAAAGCGGTGCATGAAGCCAGCCCTTTAGCCTGATGGTTAAGGGAGCTGGGTCCTATGTGGCAACCACAAAACAAACCCCAGCCCCAGAGGCTTGAAAAAATACCTCATGTGTGTGTACATGCATGTCCAAGATCTTATTCGGATATTCGGATGGAGAAACAGAAAAAAGGATTCAGCATGACATCACCCCATTGGGGAGTGCTTTCTTTGTTTTTCTTTCTGCCTCTCTATTTCTCTCTAGTGATCACATACTCCCCTTGGCAATTAAAAAAAAAAAAGCTGAGGCCAGCAGGTGGTGTAGTGGTTAAGGCACTGAACTCTCATGTGGCCAACCACGGTTTGAGCCCCAAACCTGGCAGCTTGAAACTCATGCCAGTTATGTGTGTGTGGTGCCCAAAATCCTGAGAGGAAAATAGAGGAGAAGGAATTGCAGTGTGACCAGTCCCCAGGAGGTGATTTCTCATTTTCTGTCTCTCTCCCTCTGATAAGTGCAAATGCCCTATAGCAAAAAAAAAAACTCTCTCAAAAAAAAATTAAAAAGCTGTGCATGCATAGGGTGAGACTTAACAAGGTGAGGCAGATAACAACTACTGGAGAAAACAATATCAGGGAGTTACAAGCTGAACAAGCACTGGAGCTTGCACAAGGCATCATGCTTCAGTTCTTTCTACCCAGAATGAGACCTTTTTAAACACTTGGCATTTTTATTAAAGATCCCAAAGAGTATATACTTTAAAATAGGGCTAAGCTAAACAAAGAAAAAATTCCTCTCGATGTGCCCTAAATATGTTTAAAGAGAAGATTTTTAAAAATAATATGATCAGCAGCTGAATTATCTGCCTGAAAACAAAACTCAATGCTTTTTTTTTTTTTTTGGAGAGAGATTTTCACTGTAGGGCACATGCGCTCGCCAGACAGACAGAGAGAGACATAGAGACAGAAAGCAAGAAATCACCCCCCAGGGGGGATGGTCACACCGCAATCCCTTCTCCTCCATTCTCCTCTCGGGATCTTGGGCACGCACGCACACGTGTCCGGCGTGAGTTTTAAGCCACTGGGTCCGGGACACGAACCGCGGTCGACTACATGGGAATCCAGCGACATAGCCATTACGCTAACTGCTGGTTCCCCAAAACTCAATGCTTTTAAAGGAAGATAACAATGTCAATGGATTCAATGACAAAAAATTAATGATGTTTAGCTTTGAGTCAAAAATTACTAGGGATGAGAAGAGGGAACATTGTGGTTTATAATGAGGAGAAAACTCAATTAATAGAAACATTTAAAATGTTTAAAAATGGTACATTTTGATTGTTGGAAAAATCATGATGTATTTTTTTCTATTCTATGCAAAAATTTGTCATAACAACCCAATATAAAGAATATATATGAAGTTTATTAGACTAAAGAAAAGTAATCTCAGATGGAAACTTGAATTCAAACAAAGAAATGAGCACTAAGAATGAACAATAAGTCCTATTTACTTTTAAAAAATGTATTCATTTATTTTTCAAGATGAATGAGAGAGACAGCAGCCCCAACAGAGTCTTAATACCACAATCCTTCCCCAGCTTCAGCCAGCCCTGAATCATGGGCATACACACGCCCAGAACTTAGAAAGTTCTGTGGACACAAACCCTGGACTTTCCCATGTGAGTCTGTCTTGCAGTTATTCCCCTTGCTGGCTTTCTGTATGTACGTATTCATAATTTGGTATTGGGTACATGCACTCACTGTAGAGAGAAAGGGAGAGAGAAAGCGGAGAAAGCACTTGACCACATTGCAATCCCTTCTCTTCTACCCTCAGAATTTTAGGCAGGCGCACACTTTCAAGCTTCTATGTCTGGGACTTAACCCACACAGTTGTGTCTAATCCAGCTGCCTTAATCACCATGCCAACTGGCTGGCCTTGGCATTTTATTTTTAGTGCTACTGAAGTTATTACTCTCTTCAAAATTCTAACTAATAAAATTAATATACAGTCATATTTCAGAGTTGGATGCAATCTTAAAAGTAATCTGGTTCCTACAGTGTTAAGTCTTGAAATTTCATTGCTCTTATTGAGGTATCAAGATGATGAAGAGTTGGACACCCTCAGTAAAATGCAAGGTTCTGCAAAGATGACTCACATAGGAAGGTTCTGGGTTCACACCTAGAGACCTCCTTAAGTATACCAGGCAAGTGCCTGTCCATGATCCAGGATTGGCTATGGCTGAGGGTGGATCACAGCACCAAAACCTTGTTGGGGTGCTGTGTCTGTCTCCCTTGCTTATAGAAGAAATAAATAAAATAATCTTAAGAAAAAAAAAAGATGGAACATTTACCTAGCTGTGGTATTAAGAGGTGGGGCCTTTGGGAGGTAATAGCATTGTGGTATTAAGAGGTGGGGCCTTTGGGAGGTAATAGGATTAAAGTCATCAGCTTGAGACCCCCCGACAATTGAATCATGGCAGCTTTATAAAAAGAGGGAGAGAGATCAGAGCTGTCTTGCCCTTTCATCATGTGATGCCTGGTGCTGCCTCTGGACCCTGTAAAGAGGCCTCCACCAACCTGAATGCTCTTACGAGATGTGAGCTCTGGACTTTGGGTGTCCAGAAATAAGAGCTGAGTAAGGCTTTCTTCTTCTTTTTTTTTTAGGTATCTTTTTGTATTTTATTTTATAATTTCTTACTTACATTTAACCATTGTACATATTTGTAAGGTACAGCATGAGTTTTTAAGAGCATGCATTCAGTGTGTGATAATCAAACCAAGGATAGTACCATATTCATTGTTTTCAACAAAGAGCACCACACTATGCAGTGTTCCATTAATTTTATAAGATTGGCAGTATCTATTCTTTTTTTCACTCAGTTGTGTTGTTATTCCTACCTCTGCACACTTCACTCCCTGTATGGTCTCTGGTATCTACAGTTGTCCTCTCTACTTCTATGACTTCCAAATTTTCCATTTCTGCTATACAGTGCAGATATTTGATATACCTCATTGAAGAGAATAGGCTGTATTTGGCTTTCATAGTCTGGCTTATTTCACTTAGCAATACATCTTTTAGATTTGACTACTTCGTATCAAATGATAGAATCATATTGTTATTTCTATCCGAGTATTACTCAATTGTGTATATGTGCCACATTTTAAAAATCCAGTCATCAGTTCTTGGACTCTTAGATTGATTCCATGTGTTAGCTATTGGAAATCATGTTACAATGAAAATGGATGTGCAAGTGTCTTTCTGACTGAGTGATTTTCTGTCTTTCAGGTAAACACCCATGTGTGATATTACTGGGTGAAATGGTAGTTCTATTCATAAATTTTTAAAGAAACTTTATACTGTTTTTCACAGTGGTTGTACTTATTTACATCCCTGCCAACAGTGTAGAGGGATTCTCATTTCACATTGCCTTACCAGCACTTGTTTTCTTTGTTTTTATGATCATCACCATTGTGACTGGGGTTAGTAGTATCTTATTGTGGTTTTGATTTGCATTTCTCTTATGTTAAGAGACATTGAACATTTTTTCATATGTTTGTGGTCATTCAACTGTCCTCCTTGGAGAGCTGTCTGTTCAGATTAGTGCCCTCCTTAAATTGGATTATTAGTTTTTCTTCAAGTGAACTATTTGAGTTCCTATATATTCTTGTTATTCAACCCTTCAATGAAGTATGTTTGCAAATCTCTCTCCTATTCGGTGGATTGTCTATTTATTGTTTCCTTTGCTGTGCAGAAGCTTTTTGTTTAATGTAATCCCACTTGTGTACTTTTAGAGGTGTTACCTGCACTTTTGGGATCTTATTTAAGAAATTGTTGAGGCCAGCAGATGGCATAGCTGTTACACCATTGGATTCCCACATGGCTGATTGTGATTTGAGTCCCAGACTCGAGGTGACTTCAAACTCGTGCTGGGCATGCCCCAGATCCCAGAAGGAGTGTGGAGGAGAAGATATTGCAGCATGGCCATCTCCCAAGAAGGAGGAGTGATTTCTTGCTTTTCTTCTCACTATCTCTTTCTCTCTCCCTCTGGCAAGCACGCATGACCTATGGAAGAAACTTGTAAAAAAAAATTGTCACCTACTCCAATGTCATCAAGTGATTTCCTTGTGGTTTTCACAAGTAGTTTTATAGTTTGAAGCTTTACATTGAGATCTTTGAGCTGACTTTTGCTAATGGTAAGAGATAAGGATTTAGTTTCATGTGTCTGCAGGTAGATATCCATTTTTCCTGGTATCATTTGCAGAAAATGTTTACTTTTCTCCACTGCATTGTCTTGTGTCCCTTGTCAAAAATTAGTTGGCTGTATATTTTTGGATTTATTTCTGTACTCTCTATTCTGTGTCTGTTCTTATGTCAGTACCATGGCTTTGTAATTCTCATGGCTTTGTAACACAGTTTGAGGTTGGGTAGTGAAATGCCTCTAACTTTATTCTTTTTGCACAGTATTGCCTTGGTGATATGGGGTCTTTTATGATACCAGACAGATTTTATAATTTTTTGTCTATTTCTGAGAAGAATGTCACTGGTAATTTGATAATGATAGCACTGAATTTGTAAATTAATTTATGTGGAATCAACTTTTTAATTATATTGATTCTTCCAATCCAAGATTTTAAAAATTTTCTATTTTTTAGAATTATTTTCCATTTCTTTCTTCAGTTTCTCATATTTTTTATTGTAGAGGTAGTTCAGCTCTTTGGTTAGATTTATTCCTAAAGTTTTATTTGCCTGTTTGTTTTGGTGTAGTTAATAAATTCCGATGTAGTCCATTGTTGAGTATAGCTATAGGCTTTTTTATATTTAATTTTTTTTCCTGCAGCTGTACTGAATTTCTTTATCACTTATAATAGTTGTTTTGTGGATTCTTTGGATGTATATTATATTATCTTCTACAAATAGGGACAATTTCACTTTTTCCCATTTGAATGCCTTTTACTTAATTATTTATTTATTATTATTATTATTATTATTATTATTATTATTAATTTACATTTGGGATAAGGGAAACAAAACATTTAGCTGAATGTATTTTACTTTACTCTTTTTTTGGATTACATTGGCTAGGACTTCCAGCATTATTCTGTAAAGTAGTGGCAAAAGTAGGTAGCATTGTCTTGTTCCAAGTTTTAGTGGGAAAGATTTCAACTTTTCCCCATTCAGTATATGAGCTATGGGTTTGTCATTTATTAATTTTATTGTGTTGAGTAATGTCTCTTCTATACTGATTTTACTGTGTGTCTTAATCATGAAGTGGTATTGTATTTTATCAAACCCTTTTTCTGCATCAATTGATGTGATCATATAGTGTTAATCTTTCCTTCTGTTAATGCAATGTATTATATTTATTATCTTACATATGTTGAACAACTCTTGCAACCCTGGGATAAAGCCTAGCTAGTCATGGTGCATAATCTTTTTAATGTTGTTGGATTTGATTTGTTAGTATCTAGGAAAGAATTTTTGCATCTGTATTCATCAGGGATATTGGTCTATAGTCTTTTTGTTTGTTTGTTTTTGTTTTGTTATGTCCTTGTCAGTTTGGGACCAAGGTGATGGTGGCTTTATAGAATGAGTTTGGGAGAGTTCTTCCTTTTGGATCTTTAGAAACAGTTTGAGGAGAATTGGGGTTAGCCTTAAAAATTTTGTAAAATTAAGAACTGAAGTACTAATTATTATAAATTTTCCTTTTGGACTGCTTTCAGTGTGTCCCAGAGATTCTGAAGAGTTGTATTTTATTATCCTTTGTTTCAAGAAATTTTTCAGTTCCATTTTTAATTTTGTCAGTAGTTTTAAGCCATTCAGGAGTAAATTGTTTAGTTTTCATATATTTGTGTGATTTTAGTGTCTCTGTTGTTAATTTCAAGTTTAATTTCATCATAGCTAGCAAAGATGCTATATAGTTCTATACTTTTAAATTTTTGAAGATTTATTTTCTGCTCCATTATGTGGTCAGTCTTTGAAAATGTTCCATGTGGGAGTGAGAAAAATGTGTATTTCATAGTTGTTGGATGAAATGTTCTGTAAAGGTCTATCAAATCCATTTGGTTATGGTATCGTTTAGGTCTTATATTTCTGTCTATTTTTTGTCTAGGTGACCTGACCAGTGGTGACAGAGGGGTGCTGAAATACAGAACAATTAATGTCTTGCAGTATATCACTCTGTTTAGGTCTAGCAGTCTTTGTTTTATGTATATTTGAGTGTTCTAATGTTGGAACTGTTATAGTTTCTTGGTGAATCAATCCTTTATTACTAGATAGTTACTTTGTCTCTTTTTATGGTATTTAGCTTGAAGTCTATTTTGTCTGACATTGCAATTCCAGATTTCTTTTGATCTCTATTTGCATGAAATGACTTTTTCTAGTCCATCATTTGTCATCTACATAGAACTTGATTGGTAAAGTGTATTTTTTGTAAGTAACATATAGAAACTCATTTAAAAAATTCATTCATCCAGTCTGTGCCCTTTAATTGGATATTTTTTTAAGAATTATTTAATTAATTTATTTATTTAAAAATTTTTTTATTTATTTGTTTTTCACATGAGTTTTGCCAGAGAAAGGCAGAGAGAGAGAGGAGAGAGAGAGAGAGAAAGAGAGAGAGGGAGGGAGGGAGGGAGGGAAAGAAAGCAAGCCTCCAGGTCCGGGACTCAAGCTGTATCGGCCATTGTGGGAGTGTCCAAAACCTTAACCATCACACTACCTGCTGGTCCTTAACTGGGTAATTTAATCCTTTAACATTCAATGTTATTATGGATATTTTCAGACTTTCCTTTATCATTTTGTTAGCTGTTTCCTGGTTATTTAGTTTATTTTTTAAAATTTCTATTTATCTCCCTTTTGTTTTCCTGATATAGAACTCTCTTAAGGATATCTTGAAGAGCTGGTCTATTTTGGTGAATTCTTACAGTTTTTGTTTGCCCGGGAATAATTTTATTTCTCCTTACAGTTTGCAGGATAATCATCTTGCTGGATATAATATACTTGGCTGAAATTGTTTTCCTTTTGGAATTTAAAAAATGTCTTTCCATTTCTTTCTTGCCTGCATGGCTTCTGCTAAGAGATCTGAGGCTAGTCTAATGGAATATCCTTTATAAGTAACTTGCTGTTTCTCCTTCGCTATTTTTAGAATATTATCTTTGCTTTGGCTTTTGCCATGATGTGCCTTGGAAAGGATCTTCTAATGTTGATTCTATTTGGCGTCCTTTGTATTTCCTAGATCCAGATGTCTGTATGTTTCTCTAGGTTTGAAAAACTCTCAAATAATATTTAGGAAAGTAAATTTTTTGCCTTTACTCATTACTTTGCCTCCTGGGATATCCATTATTTGGCTATTCAGCTGCTTAATGGTTTCTAAAATTTTCTGTGTGTTGTCCTCATTTTTAATGATTATTTTTTCATTCTTTTTTGATAGCTTGGATTAAAATCAGAGCTCTTGTCTTCAAGCTCAGAAATGATTTCTTCTTCATGGTCTAATTTGTTGTTAATACTTTCAAGAGAAATTTTGATTTTCTATTTTGTATTCTGCATCTCAAGATGTTTTGATTCTTTCACTCAGTGTCTTTTTATAGAGTTTATCCTTCACATCGTGGAATGATATCTTACCTACTAACTTTGATCACCAATTTTCTTTTATCTCATTGATTTTTGCTATGATCACTATTTTGAACTCCTTTTCTGATCTTTCAGTGATTTCTTGCTGTTGTCTATTGTTGCTAAGGAATTACTGGGTTCCTTTTTTTTTGTTTATTTGTTTTTGTTTTGTTTCGGAGAGGTTTTTGCTATAGGGTGCGTGCACTCACCAGACAGACACAGAGAGACATAGAGACAGAAAGTGAGAAATCACCCCCCAGAGGGGATGGTCACACCACAATCCCTTCTCCTCCATTCTCCTCTCGGGATCTTGGGCACGCACGCACACGCGCCCAGTGTGAGTTTTAAGCCACCGGGTCCAGGACGCGAACTGCAGTCGACTATGTGGGAGTCCAGCTACATAGCCATTACGCTAACTGCTGGTTCCCAAGTTATTGGGTTCCTTTGAAGGGAGAGATATTTCCTCATTTTATTTTTGTATTTCTTGTGTCTCTGCAGTGATTTTTAGGCATCTGTTGGAGTACTCCCTTCTTTCTGATTTATGGAATAGATTCTACAGTATCTGGGGGGCACAGTCAACCCTCAGGACTCAGGCATAGCCCTGGAAAGAGCAGTCTGGGATGGACCAGAAGCTAGACACCCAAGCCATATCCAAGCCAGGCTCTGCATCTGCCTGTAATTTCTGGGAACAGGTTATCCCACCAAACATGAATGTGGTTCTGGAAAGTATCTGGGAGACCCAAAGAGCAGTTGTTATGCAGCCTGCAAGGATTTCCTGGAGGGGGTGGGAGTGACTCTTAGGGCCTGGATATAGCTCTATGAAGGTAATCTAGGAGATGCGGGAGGCAGGCCCAGTTTATATGACCCAAGGAATCTATTGGGCCTGTTTACCTTTTCCAGGGGCAGATCAGCTCCCAAAACCAAGTGATGGCCCTGGCAAAGATGGTCCAGGAGAAGCCAGTAGCCTGCCATGCCTTTTTGATCCAAACAGGGATTATGCACCTGCAATTTCTGGGAGTAAATCAGTTATTTGTTCCCAAATGTGGCCCTGGCAAGATGATCCAACAGGAGCTAGGGACCAGTTGTGCCCTTCAGATCCAAGCAGGGCCAGTGTACCTATTTGTAATTTCCTGGGATGAGGTAGCACACCAAAATCAAATATGTCCTTACCAAATTTGTCCAGTAGGGGACAGAAGCAAGCCTGTCTGTGAGAACCAAGAAGCAAGTCCTGTGCAACCTGCATGAAACATTTGGAAGAGAAGAGACCTTCAAGGCCAGAATATGGCCCCGGGGAGATAGTCAGGGAGAGAAGGAGACATGCCCAGACTATAAAGCCCTAGATCTCTCTCTTCTTTCTAAGAGATAGGTCAGTCCCTTACCCCAGATATGGCCATAGCAAAAGTGTTCTAAAAGGGGCCAGATGCCAGCCATGGCTTTTAAATCCAAGCAGGGCTTGATTGTGTACCTGCCTATAATTTCTGGGAATGAGGCAGTCCACCAAACCTGAGTGCAGACCTGGCAAGTTTATTCAAGAGAGTTGTAATCAAGCCTATCAATAAGACCCAACAAGCATATGCTTGGGGTCTAGTGTAATACCTGGTGTTGGGGCAATGCTGAAGACTCAAATACAGCCCTGGAAGGTTGTTCTGGAGGGGCCAGAGGCAAGTCTCTCTGTCTGATCTTCACCAGAGTCTGTGACTTATAAACCCCAGGATTCAAGGAAGCTGGTCTAATTTGAGCAGACTCATGCTAAGAGTTAGGTGGCTGGGTCATGAACTCTGGGATTAGAAGGCAGTCTGGGGCAATATCCTATATTTCCCTTTCTGACCTGGAGCAGGGATCTCTGGTGTCCTCTTCTCTGTCAGGTGCTCCTCCTCCTTCCTTAGCCCACACTTTCAGTTCAGGGAGGTCCAGGGAAGCTGCATGCTGTGTCCTCAGTTGGAGGAGATAGCCAGCCCCCATGACTTGCATCCAAGAGGAGGGAGAGTGTAGGTCTGCTTTGCCCGTCAGTTAGGGTGAAATGCCCAGATTCCTCAGTCTCGGCTGAGCAAGTGTATATGTGGCAGGGGAAGGGGATGCTCTCATATTCCACACTGTGGTGGGAGATGCGAGATGCACAGATCTCTGATGTAGGGGAGCCAGTAGGCTTCAGTCATTGTTGGTGTTTACCCCATTTCCCCCCAGTTACAAGGACTTCTTCCTTTCTGTGTTGTGTCCTTTGCTTCCACCAGGCTGTGGGGAAACCAGATTTCCTGGTCTCAATCACAAGTCAAGCTCTACCTGCCAGTCAGATCCCAAGATACCACTGAGTTCTCTGGGCTCAGGATAAAGTTGGGATGGGAGTGCCAAAGTTTTTTCTGAACTAGAATACAATAGTACATCCTTACAATAGTATTAACTCCATACCTGTTTTATTGATCTTCTGCAGATCAAGAGTTTTGGAGTCTATCAGACTTCCAAAAGAGAGGTTCTCTTGCCTGGAATTATGAGCATTTATTGAAGTTTTAAAGCCTTTCCCTAAAAAGATAACACAGTGCATTGTCTAGTCATTTATCTTGACTCCTCTGCCTTTATTCTTTATAAATTACCCAGACTGTGATATTCAGTTATAGCCATGGAAAAATGGAGTTAAAAAGTGATTCAATTTAATGTTTAATGCAGGATTCATCTAGTTTTCTAACCACTTTCAGTGAGTCAGTTATATGAAAAATAAGGTACTACAACTGGGGAACGTAAAACAGAAGAAATGTACTCTGAGGACAGAAGTCTGAAATCAAGCGGTCAGTAGCTCTTTGCTCTCTCTGAAGGCACTAAAACTTGCCTCTTTCTAGCCTTTGGGTGTTACTGGCTACCTTGGCTTGCAGATTCATCACTCTAAATTCTGCCTCTGTCTCCACATGGCTGTGCATTGGTATCGAAATTTCTCTCTTCTTATATGGACACCCTAGTTAAATGTGAACTAATTGACATTTGATTATATCTACAAAGATTCCATTTTGAAATAAGTTTACATTCATAGGAACTGAGGGTCAGGACTTTAACCTATCTTTTTGGGGAGACATGATTCAACTCATAAGAGCAGTCCATTCCTTTTTTTTTATTTTTGAAAACTCTAATTACTAGAAATTCCCTAATAATAAGGAACTAAGTCAATCTTTTTATAACTATGGAGAATATGACTACCTTTCAATCAAAAGTTCAATATTATAATCCCAACTCTGAGTCAGAATTTTAAACTTCCAGGATCTGACTTTTAAGATCTGTAGAATAGATTGTGTAATCTCTGAAAAATTGAAGTACTTGGTTCTCCTGAAAATGCCAGATTACCTCGGTGCGGATCAGCGCAAAACCAAAGAGGATGAGAAAGTCAACAAGCCCATCCGAGCTCTGGATGAGGGAGATATTGCCTTGCTGAAAACTTATGGTCAGAGCACTTACTCCAGGCAGATCAAGCAGGTTGAAGATGGCATTCAGCAGCTGCTCAAGAAAATTAATGAGCTCACTGGTATTAAAGAGTATGACACTGGCCTGGCCCCACCAGCACTCTGGGATTTGGCTGCAGATAAGCAAACGCTTCAGAGGGAACAGCCTTTACAGGTTGCAAGATGTACAAAGATAATCAATGCTGATTCAGAGGACCCAAAATACATTATCAATGTGAAGCAGTTTGCCAAGTTTGTGGTGGACCTCAGTGATCAGGTGGCACCTACTGACATTGAAGAAGGGATGAGAATTGGTGTGGGCAGAAATAAATATCAAATTCACATTCCACTGCCTCCTAAGATTGACCCAACAGTTACCATGATGCAGGTGGAGGAAGAACCTGATGTCACATACAGTGATGTCGGTGGCTATAAGGAGCAGATTGAGAAATTACGAGAAGTATTTGAAACTCCACTACTTCATCCAGAGAGGTTTGTGAACCTTGGCATTGAGCCTTCCAAGGGCGTGCTGCTCTTTGGTCCACCAGGTACAGGAAAGACACTCTGTGCTTGGGCAGTTGCTAATAGGACTGACACGTGCTTCATTTAAGTTACCGGATCCGAACTTGTACAGAAATACATCGGTGAGGGAGCACGAATGGTCCGTGAGCTCTTTGAAATGGCCAGAACAAAAAAAGCCTGCCTTATCTTCTTTGATGAAATTGCTGCTATTGGAGGGGTTCGCTTTGATGATGGTGCTGGAGGTGACAATGAAGTGCAGAGAACGATGTTGGAACTGATCAATCAGTTGGATGGTTTTGATCCTCGAGGCAATATTAAAGTGCTGATGGCCACTAACAGACCTGATACTTTGGATCCAGTGTTGATGAGGCCAGGGAGATTGGATAGAAATATTGAATTAAGCTTGCCTGATCTAGAAGGTGGGACTCACATCTTTAAGATACATGCTCGTTCAATGAGTGTTGAAAGAGATAGCAGATTTGAATTGTTAGCACGACTGTGTCCAAATAGCACTGGTGCTGAGATACAAAGCGTCTGCACAGAAGCTGGTATGTTCACAATCAGGGCACGGTGAAAAATTGCTACTGAGAAGGACTTCTTGGAAGCTGTAAATAAGGTCATTAAGTCTTATGCCTAATTCAGTGCTTCTTCTTGCTATATGACATACAACTGAGTCTGGAAGGCTTTTAAATGAAAATACTTCTTTTGGAATCCTAACCTTATTTTGACTTGTTAATAACCACTTTATACATAAAATCAACAGCTTCAAATTGTATGTTTTCCAGATCTCTTTACTCTGTAGTATAGATAAAGATGATATTTAATGTTATTAGGCAGAAAAGCTTGTTTCAGTGTTTAACTGTTTTTTGATTCACTACCATTTAGGGATTGTGTAGCGTATAAAGTACATGCTTACACTATGTGTGTTTTAGGGATATGCTAGCTGGGTGCTCTGCATGTATTACCTCATTGCATCCGCCTAGCCACCCAGTGAGGGGGATCAATGGATCTTGATCCAATGGATGCTAAAACTTTCCACCTAATTTACTTGTAGTGGCAGAACTGGGTTTCAGGTTGAAGTTCTATATTTCCATTATCTAGGGCCCTATTGTTCTCTTCTCATCAGAAACACATCTAGGTATAAGACCATATGCATTACAATAGTTTTTCCTGCCATGATGTTGAATAATAAAGCTTTGGCTGCACCCTTGTTAAAGTAGAAGTGGAAGAAACACTTGATGTAATAAGTTTTGCCATGCTTTTTAACTGATTTCAAATCAGTCAAGACGAATTGGAGATTTTAGTGAATGGTGAAATGATGCAGGTAAAGCAGAAAAAAATTAATTTAGAAGATCCAGAATTGGCTTCATACAGAGAAGTAATTATTTTCATTTTATAAATTAGTGGTTTAAAATTTTGGTAAAATGCCTATTAGACTTATGTTTTACAGTAGAATATTTTTAAAATAAAGTTTGTTTTAGAATCCTCACCATCCCTATTCCAAGTGGTTTCTTGTGCAGTTCCCACCAAATCCTCTTTTCTGCTACACTTATCTCCTCTTTCTTAACACTGAGACCAAAGCATGATACTTTTTATCAAAGTTTGATATTCATAAATTATAAGTTGCAAAATAGAGCTGTATAAATTTTTAATTCACAAAAGAAAAAGTTGACAATGTAGAAAATGCTGTAAGTGCTTCATTGAAATTCTTAAATTTATGTTTTTAAGTAGAAAAATTAAAGCCCTTCATTCGTAAAGTCCAGCCAACATTTCTTTTTTTTTTTTGGAGAGATTTTCGCTATAGGGTGCATGTGCTCGCTAGACAGACAGAGACATTA
Source organism: Tupaia belangeri chinensis (assembly GCF_000334495.1). Lineage (NCBI taxonomy): Eukaryota > Metazoa > Chordata > Mammalia > Scandentia > Tupaiidae > Tupaia > Tupaia belangeri. The sequence goes on along the minus strand of NW_006204176.1, from coordinate 629,329 downwards.
GAGACAGAAAGCGAGAAATCACCCCCCAGGGGGAATGGTCACACCGCAATCCCTTCTCCTCCATTCTCCTCTCGGGATCTTGGCCATGCACGCACACGCGCCCAGCGTGAGTTTTAAGCCACTGGGTCCGGGACGCGAACCGCGGTCGACTATGTGGGAATCCAGCGACATAGCCATTACGCTAACTGCTGGTTCCCAGCCAAAATTCCTTTTTCATTTTTCATTTTTGTGAACTTGATTGGAAAATTTATCCTTTTTTTCTAATCCCGCCATAGTCTTTCTTTAGGTATGAGCTAGAGCAAGCCATTTCAAGATTATGCTTACAATAAAATATACTCAAATAAATAAAGACATACATGTTTTAACATTTCGGTGAAATAAATTCAAGCATTAACAAAAGTCAAACAAAAAAAAAGATCTGTAGAATAAAGAGCTTGTACAAGAATAACTATTGAGGTTCTCAAATTCTAAAGTCCAATAGTACTTTCTCAGGACCTTGTGATCTCTGAAGGAAACTTTAATAGTGCCCATAGGTTTTCTTTTTTGCACTGTTATTCTGAGCTTATTCATATGACATGGTTTCAGACCCTGTGATCTGTGAACCAGCAGCATCAGTATCACCTGTGAACTTGCTAGAAATGAAGAATCTCAGGGTCTACTTCATGTCTTTTGCCTTTTAATAAGCTCCTCCAGACAATTCTTGCTATGTTAAAGTTTCAGAAGCACTACCCTATTCTGCTTCCCATATTAGGACATTGCACAATCT
>NW_006204176.1:608261-628187 GCF_000334495.1 Tupaia belangeri chinensis | reverse complement strand
CTTTCCCTTCCTGGGATATTCTTGCTCATAGCTCTTGACCTTATTGACTTCTTAACTCAAACATTTCCACTACAACTTAGGCTTTGTTGACACTGCACACTAGGACAGGAGTCTCCATTACTGCTGAAGACCCTGCACTACTTCTTCATAGTGTTTGTCGCATATCATTCTTAAATACTTACTTGTACTTGGTTAATGCCTGGTTTCTCCTTTAGTCCACAAGGTTCTTGAGAGACTATTTCATTCATTCATTCTTATTTGCAGTGCACCAAGCTTGGTTGAGAGGAGGTACTCAATAACTCTTTGTAGAATGGAAAAAATATAGTGAAAAATCTGATTTACATGGCACCTTTCTCTTGGCTATTAAAATAATTTTTACAGTCAGTAGGTGGCGTAGTGGTTAAAGCACTTGGACTCCCATGTAGTCGACCATGGTTTGGGTCTTGGACTTGGTAACTTGAAACTTACACCAGGTGCATGTGTGTGTGTGTGCCCAAAAATCCTGAGAGGAGAATGGAGGAAAAGGAACTGCACCATGGCCATATTCTCGGGGGTTATTGCTCACTTGCTATCTCTCTGTCTCACTGGTGAGCACATGCACCTATAGCAAAAATCTCTCTCTCAAAAAAAGGTTTTTATTCTTTTGTTTTTCTTACTATGCTTCATCTGGTTAATTCACATGAAAAGATAATTTCATCTGAAACAAAAAAGCTTTTTATTACCCTAAACAAGTTTCTCTATTTGTTTTTGTCTTCAGCTATAGAGGCATAAACTAGTGGTTCTCAATTCTGGATGAACTCTAGACTCACCTAGAGTTTTAAAATATTCCAGTGTCTGAGCCCCATCCCCAGAGATCCTAATTTTATTGGCCTAGGCCAATGAAAATGTTACATCTAGCACTCAATTGGACGAGTCTTCAAAGGCAAAATAAAATAATACTGCCTTTCAGTATTCATATAAATAAATTATTCATTAGTAAAAAAAGGCAAAGCTTGTTTTAAGCTCAAGTTGCTGAATTACACCTTTAGAAAGATGAAGTCATAAGGAGACATAGCACTGATGGGACAGGGAGGTAGTGGTATTATTTGTTGAAGCTATGCTGATCAACTAGATTGGGGAGAAATGTTCACATATTGAAATGTTCACTTTGTAAGCTAAATAATGTGATTAAATGTATAAAAAAGTTATGTAAAACTTGAAGAATTATGCCATCTACATTTGATATGTTGAGGTAATATCTGTGTCCTATTGTTTTCTTTTTTTTAAAGAATTATTTGATATGTTGAGGTAAATCTGTGTCATATTGTTTTCTTTTTTTTAAAGAATTATTTCATTCTATTTTATTTATTTATTTATTTATTTTCAGAATTTCTGACCAGAGAGAGAGAAGGTGAGAAAGCAAGCTGCCAAGTCCAGGACTCTAACCATGGTCAGCCTTGTGGGAGTCCAGAGCCCTTAACCACCATGCCACCTGCCAACCCCATATTGTTCTTTAAATTTTCTTTAGGGTTTTTATGTGTGTGCTTTTTTGTTGTTGTTGTTTAATTGGATAATTCATTTATACAGAAAAATAATTTGGATTGATCTATTTACAATTTTTTCCAATTTTCATTTCCACTGGCCCAATATATTTCAGTCAACAATGACTTGATCACCATTATACATCTGCCCTGACAGACAACTTTAAGTTCTTTCTCTCTGTAAAGACTACGATCTCTTTTAACAGAAACTTTCTGCAGTAAGATTCACCAGTCTTTTCTTTCCATCTTATGAGTAAACCCATCAAACTTGACCTAATATGGTAGAACTGTCAACACACTTTATCCTTTCTTTCAAACCAATTATTTGCAGATATCATAAAACACAGCAAATAAAATTTACATCCCCTCAAACCTTCTGCAACTTACTAAACACCCTGGAGCTGAGTTTTTCCTGTCTCTTTTCCCACACTGGTACAACCAGACATTTATAAAACATTTTTCCCCTTTCTAAAACTTATTACCAGTCAACTGCTTTCTCCCTTGCTTGCCAGACAGCCCTAAACTTTCACAAAGTCCTTGAAGTAGTTTTCTTTCAGTATTCTAGAACATACCTTGTCATTCCATGTGTTCTCACCTCCATAAAATTCTACACTTCAAAAATTGCAGTTTCTTTAATTGGCTCAAAAACAGTATGGCTTGGTGTCACTTGGTAAAGTCCTTATGATTGAAAAAAAAAAAAATATATACATATACACACACACACACACACACATTAGGGAGAAAATTCTTTAAAGACATGCCAATTTGAAAGGCATCAAAGTAAAAAAAAAATAAGAAAATACTAAAAATTACATAAAAAATAAAATAACCTATAGGTTAAATGAATTAAAAATGAGGGATGTATAGTAAAAAAACAAAAAAACAAAAACAAGAAAAACCAAAGAAACCAATAAAAAAAAAACTAATATAAACCATTCTAGTTGATAAATGGAAAACCTATCAAGTTTTATAGTTTGTTTTTCAAGGAAGTTGTGTAAATTTTGAAATATCCAAACATAAATACGATATAGATACTAGGTGCCAAATTTAAAATACAAATTTTGCATTCAAGGTTTATCAAAGAAATTCAGTATTTGCCAAATTCAAAGTTTGGATGAATACTGTAAAGATCATAACTGGTTGGTATTAGAAAGTTATGGCAACTCTAGAGAGGCCGGCAGGTGGCATGGTGGTTAAAGGCGCTGGATTCCCACATGGCCGACTGTGGTTTGAGTCCTGGACCTGGCAGCTTGCTTTCTCACTTTCTCTCTCTCTCTCTCTCTCACTCTGCCCCTCTTTGGTCAAATTGAAATAAACAAATGAATAAATAATAAATAAAGTTAAATAAAATAATTTAAAAAAAAGAAAGTTATGGCAACTCTAGAAATAGGAGAAAGCCTATTGCATAAATATTTCATTTGATTAAGAATTCAGGCTTACATGTTTTAAATAATCTGAGAAAATATCTTTAAAAAATTTTAACAGTAATTTGCAGATATTTAGCTGCCATTTTAAAAAAGAAAAAGAACAACCAAAAACAATAAAAAGGTTACAATTGGTACAAAGTACCCTTATGATGCTCCCTCCCATGCTCACATTACAAGAGAAAGAAAACTGCACACATTTATTAATAAAACAGTCTCTCCACCAGCGAACACAGAGAGCTTCCTTTATACCAAAGTCTCCTTCTGTTTGCCACTTAGCTGGGCATTGTCCCTTGAGCCTTTATGCCCTTAGTGTCTTCTGCTGTCTGTACACTGGGACCACACTCTGAAGCATTTTCATCGACTTCTGTCTGAATAATGCTGGAAACCATGGACGCCCTTCTTTGGGCTCCGAGGTTGGAGGCAGAGGGACAGTTCTTCACAGTCCTCATGCTGCTCTGGCAAGCAGTGGGGCTCTGAGGGGCTGGCGGCCCGCTGGAAAGGGGCAATGGCTGCTCGAATCCAACTGAACCATTGCTGCTTATGGAACATGTCATTGGCCGGGAGAGTGTGAGACTGGCCTGGAGAGGGGTCTTGGAAGAAACTCTAAAGATATTCTTGGCTTTATTGGAGTTGCTGAAAGCCCCTGGAAAGGATCCTCCCATGTGCACATCTCCATCCTGCAGGTCCTCCAGCACCAGCTCCTGTTCTGGGATTGGCCATTGGTACACCTGGTAAGAGTGAGGCGCATTTCGTGGCGCAGGCAGAGTGAAAACCAGGACGTCTTGAGATAAGAAAATGTGAAGTTTGTGTCCATTTTCATTCTTCCGTTCTCCATGGTGCAGCCACACTTTGCTTGCTTCGATTCGAGGGTCCCTTTGCTTTTCATCTAGGTACTCCAGCTTGTCAATATAATATTGGCACCCAGATTCGCCTTTCTTTAAGTTAGTATCAGAGAGAGCACCTTGTATTATCAACACAGCTTCCTCTAAAAGCTGAACGTCAGGATGGTCTTTTGGAGTGTGTCTAAGAATTTCTTTGAACAGTAAAGGGTATTTGATTAGGCAGCTCCGAGGGATATCTAGGAAGCTCCAGACGTCTAGTTTTCTACTGAACAGAGACTCCAAACTCCAAACAGAGACTCCTCCCTCGCTGGAGGAGGTCTTGGACTCTTGGATCCTGTTTGTTTTGGTCCAGAAAGCTTTGGCTGCTAGCTGGTCACTACAGTAGCCTTTGTAGGCCTGATAACCAGGTCACAAGAATGTAACTGATCTGTTCCACTGTCCCATTAGGCTTGGTTGCTTTTCCTATTCTTGCCAACAAATCTTTGTGCACAGGTATGTAAGCATCCACATCACCAAATATGTGTGTGAGTTCCTCTTCTGACATGATAGACAACTTTAACATTGGGTCATGTAGGCCTTTCTTGCAAGTTTGAGATCCTCAATTAAATCCTGTTCACCTCGGGACATTTCCTATATTGCCTCCTGATGTTTGATCTCTCAGGTGGTCAAAGACTCCTTCATGCTGGTAGCTAGCATCTCGGACCACAGCACATTGCTTTTTCTTTTGGCAGGTGTGGGGACTGTTGACCTGCTAGACAACTTCTGGGCAGAGGCTGGGGATCTGTGGTCACCACAAAGGGAAAATGACTGTATTGTTTGACCAAAACATCTGACTGCTCCATTTCTTACAGGAGAGATTAAATTTGCCAGAGATGTGACATGAGCTAGAGATCGAACTCTTTTATTGCTTAGTTCCTCTTGTTCTCTGAAGGACTGATTATTAATGTCTAGGACTCGTATGTTCCTTGTAATAGGTAGGAGACCTCCGATCTCATTGTGGGCCACCATGCTTTACCAAGTATTCCTTCAAACATTCCCAATTAATCCACTCCCGAATTAGCTCTGTAGCAAAGCTCTGCAGAAGTACAGAGGCTTTTCTTCGGAGTGCTCAGCCACCCATGGCAGTCATGTGGCCCGTGCCTCCTGCTAGAGGCGGAGCTGACCACTTCTGCCAGCCACAAGGAACAGGCACGCAGACCACAGGCCCAACCCCGTATTGTTATGATACCTTCTGGGGACACATTGGTATATATACTGAATATACTCTCTAAATTATACAGGGACTCTTCAGATATGTGGTCAGTAGACACTGAGCATCCAAGACACTCTGACCCCTTTAGATCAGTGGTTCCCAACCTTTCGGCACCAGGGATCAGTGGAAGACATTTTTGGCCCACCGGTGGGGATTGGAGGGTGGACAGGAGGATGGTTTGTAAGAGCACACAGCCTAGAGCCTTTGCACACACAGTTCACAGTAGGGTTCTGTTCCTATGAGAATCCGATACTGCCGCTCATCTGGCAGGAGGCCAAGCTCAGGAGGTAATGTGAGTGATGGGGAGTGGCTGTATGTATAGGTGAAGCTTGTCTTGCTTACTGCTCACCTCCTGCTGTGGGGCCCAGTTCCTACCCAGCCACAGACCCATAATGGGAGTGGAAGATACCTGACTTAGATGACCTACACTACACTATTCAAAATATTATACCTCATACTCTCTTAACTAACCTACGTCTACCTTTGCAGGAAAGCCATATAAGAGCTTTCCGATCAGGCTTAAGTCATAACTAACTTATGTCTGCATTTGCTGGAAAGCCATGTAAGAGCTTTCCCATCATTTATTTGTTTAGCTGCTGCAGCAAGGGAGCATACCCTTTAAAGGAACCATGAAGGGTGTCAGAGAGCAATAGCTTCCTACATAGTGAGTAGCTGCAGGGAGTTTTAGTGAATAAGGGACTTTGAATTCTCTAGTTTCTAGAGAGAGAGATGCTTCAGCAATTTGATAATTTCAGTAATCCTTTCCTTTCTCACATGAATAGCTCTAGAAAGCACTTTTCTTTTCCCGTTTTCTTAGTATTCTGAGTCCATGTCTGAGAACTTCACTATCTGATTAATGTTCCTGTAGGTCTTTTTTGTTGTTGTTTCTGGTAGTTTTTATTCATTTTGTGCAGTCCTTTTATGTTATTTTTTATTATGCAGCATTTTGCATCTGCAAAAATGAGAGAAGAAAAATGGAACCCTAGGAAGATGTAATCTTCCTCTAGAGTGGATTTACACTTGCTCTTACCTGGCTACTTCATGGTTCCAGTCAGTGCTAGGCACTGAGATCATTTGAAGCTGAGCTTCAGTTTCTGTGAGTCATCTATTTACTGCCAGCTCATCCCTGTTCATAGCGTGCAACTCTTCCTCTCTGACACCGAGAGTTCATCACACACTCACCCTTTCAGCCATTTTATTCTCTGTCCTCCAAACCCTGTGAAGATGTAGAGGGCACTGATCAGGACAAACCTAGATGGCACAGAGTACTGTAATGCTGGAAGCCACAGGGCCAACTGCTGGTTTCCAGTCCTGCCCTGCATCAGCCTGAAACAGACCAAGCATGTGTGTGCATGTGTGAGACCATGACAAGCTGGCGGGCTGGAGGAAGGGGACCTTAGCATGATGACACCTTGTCAAGGGTGTTTCGATATTTCTGTAATTCTCTCTTGCACATGCTTTCTGTAATGAATAAAGTTAAATAGAACTTAAAACAATTTTAAAGTACTGCTCAACCCCTTAGCTTTCTCCTCTAGGAATGACAAATGAGCCTTCTAGGACTGGTAGACATCACCTGTGTAAAAGTGACTCCAAACTCCACACTCACTCCCCAGGCCTATGTCCACCTCTGGCTTTTGTCTCAGTAAGATTTTGTTGTTTTATTAGTTCTATGAGTCTATCAAGCAGTTTTCAAAAAACGTTGTCCAACTTTTCTAGTTGTCTTTATATGAAACTTGTGTGTGTGAGGCTTCTGCTATAGGACACATGTACTCACTGGTGAAAGACAGAGAGCCAGTGAGAGGGAAAGTGAGAAATCCTCCCCCCCTCACCTGCCCCCCAGGGAGGATGGCCACACCGCAATCCCTTGTCCTCTATTCTCTTCCTGGGATTTTGGGCACATGCACACATGCTCAATGTAAATTTCAGGCCGCCAGGTCCCAGACATGGACTGTGGTTGGCCATGTGGGAATTCAGTGTCATAACCACTATGTAACGTGTTGGCTCCCCTACCATATAATTTTTTTTTTAAATTACATTTTCTTTTCTTTAAGGTTCTTGGATAAAATTATTAATCTAGGTGTCAGATGATGGCATAATGGTAACACAACTGGACCCATATGGGAAAGGTGTTGGGTTTGCATCCTGAGACCTCCCTGAGCATGCCAGATGCACGTGCATATATCTATGAGCTAGGTCAGCTGAGACAGGGGGGTGGATCACAGCACGAGGATCCTGTTGGGAGATACCTGCCTCTCTTTGCCCCTGTATCTCTCTGTCTTTATGGAAGAGATAAATAGATACTTAAAAAAATAGCAATCCAGAATTGGGATATTCACAAACTCTGTATTAGTAAGAATACGTTGTTATCCAGACCTTCACTCTCCCAAACCTTGATGGATAACCAAATTAATCTTAACTCTTTCCAAGAACTGTTTACATTAGTTAAAGGAAGAGTCAACTAGAGAGTTGTTGTTAATTGCACTTCACAATTAAGTTGACCAGTGCTGTTTTCTCCTACTGGCTTCGCGTTAATTAACTTAGAATGCAGCCCTCTATTAATGAAACAGGAAGGCATTCATGAGGGGAAATATCAGTTATAAACCTCCATGAATTAAAGTAACAAATCTGTTCATTTAGCTGTTACTTTTGCATAACTTGTCACCAAAGAAAGTAGGATGGCTATGGTCATTTTAGAGACATTACTTCATTACAAGTAGATCTGAGACCAAAATTGGTTTCCTTTTCCTAAACCATGTGTATCATCCACATCTGTTAAATAGAAGGGTTGTTTGCAGAGTCAATATATTTTTGCCATTACAAAATCTGCAAAGGGACACAACAACAGAGTCTCGTCCAAACTTACAGTTGAAACATAATATTTTTCTTTGCCCATTTTTTTTTTTTGCTGTTGAAGTTCATTTAAATTTAAACTAAGCTTAGACATGTTTATAGTTCTAAGGAAAATGCCCGGTTAGAACCATAGGGTCAATATAATAGAAATGGAAATTTTCCAGTCTGAAAGCATTTCATAGTATGATTTAATGGTGACAAAACAGGAGTTCTCAGAAAAATCTAATTTCCATTTCCCTTGCTGCAAGTGTTCATACAGTTTAAATTGTTAATATCCTTGAACCTAGACCAAGATCAGGAAGTGTCCTGAAAATAAGTGATTTTCCAGTTATTTTTCTCTGAATGTGCCAGGCAAAAATGCAGTGGAATAGAAATGGACCCAATCTGTTTTTATTAAGTGTTTCTTAGGGCAATTGCTTTGTGAGAGGCCAGTAGTACCATGAGAGGTTATGAAGTGTCTTGTAAGAATATTAGAGAAATATGAGATTAGGGTACATGTTAATGGCTATCTTAAGGACTGGGCAAACTTGGAACAGATGCATATTTTGAATATTAACTAAAAAAGACAAGGGCTATGGAATTTTATCAAAATAGTAAGCTAGAGAGCAAGAAAGAAACTAGTATCATTAGTTTTATTTTTGTTCTTGGGATTACAGACAAACAACAAAAGCACTTTGATAACTGTCTTTAGCCACTCTAAGCTCCAGAGAGGGGAAATAAATTTCCAAATAGGAATTGCATCTGAGCTTCAGCGTGGAGATAATATGTAACTGCTGACCACCACCCGCCTGGCCTTCACATGGTTTCTCAGTGAATGGTTCGTTCTTCTTCTTCTTTAGGAAACCACACCAAGCTAACATGGGGAATATTTCAAGGGCTTCCTGAGAAGCTGGCAAGAGGCACACAGTATATAATTTTATTATATGTGTATATGAACAGAGCTGATTAAGAGCACATTGTCCTTGAGGCCAGGCAGTGATGCAGTGGCAATATAACTGGATCCACACAGGAAGGTCCTGGGTTTCCATCCTAGGACCTCCCATTAAATGCTGGGCCCTCGGAGACGGCGGATCACTGTGAGGAACCTGTTGAGGGTACCTGTCTCTCTGTTTTCCTATCTCATGAAAGGAGGAATAGACTTTTAAAAAAAGAAGAATGCTTTATCCTATAATCAAGGAAGAGAGAAAGAAAGAAAATGAATTTTCCTTCGAAAGTTGGGAAATGAATTAATTTCAGTGCAGATGGCTACATTCCACTGACTCTGCTTCTGTTGTCCCATCTCCTTCTGTTTCTCTGACCTTTCTGCCTCCTTCTTATAAGGACCGTTGTGATTTTTATATTAGGCCTGATGTTAAAGATAAACACAACTGGACATTAGGAAAGGCAATAACAACAGATTTTTACTGTAGAAACTACTGATTGTAATGGAAGAGCTGAACTCCAATCTGATTTGTACAGAGATGATGGGGCATTTTAGAGGAAGAATGAGGGGGGAGGGAGGCGAGTGGGATTGGGCAGAGACAGAGAAGTGAAGAGGCAAGCACAGGGGTATGGCCACACCAACCTGGTCAGGGAGAAGATAGCATCAATGAGGGCCGGTAGGCGAGGGCATCCCTAAGGTGTGCCATGAAAGAGAGCACCAATGGAAAAAATCATTAACAGTAAAACAGACAGGGTGGGCAAGAGGAAGAAGGTGGCAGGGACCAAGTGGTGGAAAGACTCCTCTGGTTTTGTTCTGTTAAATATTATTGCTCTCTATGTGAATGTAAAGAGTGCAAGTACATAGGCTTGTACATATAATTTGCTATTTGATGCTGATATACCTCAGAGATCTAGGTTGTCATTTTGGGAAAAAGTTTATTTATTTCTTCCATCAGAGAGAGAGAGAGAGAGAGAGGAAAAGAGACAGGCAAACACAGCAGGGCCTTCAAGCTGCAATCTGCCCCCAACTTTAGATGGCCTGGATCATGAGCATGCATTTGTGCGCCTGGCCTGCTCAGAGAGATCATGGGACATGAACCCAGGACCTTTCCCATGTGAGTCTAGTTACACTGATGCTGTATCATCCCTTGGCTCTAGGTTTTCATTTAATAACGCTGTATAAATCTACTAAACCACCAACAAAGAAAAGTGCAAGGTGTGCAATATTGATATATTTGGGGCCAGCTGGTGGCGTGGTAATTGGGGCAGCTGAATCCCATATGGCCAACTGTGTGGGTCAAGTCTCAGTGTGTCCCTCAAGTGGCAGCTTGTGTGTGCATGGGTGCCCAAAATCTTGAGAGGAGAATGGAGGAGAAGGGATTGCCATCTGGCCGTCCCTTGGGGGAAGCTTTCATCCTCCCCATCACCCACCTCTCTCTGATAAGCATACATGCCCCTTATGACAAATTAAATAAAAAAACAAATGAATAAAATAAAATATTTATAGATGACCTTTACTTTTTTTTAGGTGGAAGTAGCCGCTTGCTCTTTAAGCAAAAAGGTGATTGGTTAACCCATCAACCACGCGTACACAATCATTGTAATTGGAGAAGGCACAGAAACTTTGTTAAAAATGTATGCAAATATAAAATGAATTGACTTAAAAGATCCTATAAAATGCATCTCAAAAGCTTTCACATCTAATTTAGCATCTCCAACAAGCTAAGAAATTCAAATCTGATGTTACAAAGAACTATAAAATTTGGAAATCCTTCTATATTCATTGTTATCTCCCTGGTAAACAGTGTTTAACTCATTAAACCAAGAATTTCATAATAGAAAGCTTTCCTTTTGGGACCAGCAAGTGGCATAGTGGTTAAGGCACTGGACTCCCACATGGTCGACTGCATTTGAATTTCAGACCTGGTGGCTTGAAACTCACACCAGGTGCATTTGCATGTATGCCTAAAATTCCAAGAGGAGAATGGAAGAGAAGGGATTGTGGTGTGGTCATCCCTATCCCTGGGGGTGACATCTCACTTTTAGTATCTTCAACAAACACATGTGCCCTATAGCAAGAATCTAAAAAAAAAAAAAAATTTTTTTCCCTTTTTTTATGACTTGGAGAGAAATGAGGAGTTAACTTTTCACAGTAGAATTTCAGCCATGTGACCAATGGCACTTTCTTTTATGTGTGTATTTCACATGTATTTCTTGGACAATGACCTCTTTGCATTTGACATACTTGAAACATTTCCTTCCTCTTCAGTGAGTGACTTCATATCTTCAGTTGCTCAGACCTTCTTGAGACCTGTCTCCCCCTTGTACCCAAGGTTTTTTTTTTTTTTTCTCTTCTTTATTTTCTGTCTGCTCTCCTTGAATGCAAGCCCTGAGGTAGTAGTACTTTCACGGCCCCTGTTCATAAACAGATCCTCAGTGTCTAGACAGAGTAGATATTAAATTCATATTTATATTTATTTGATAAATTAATAAAAATATTAACAATATCTTTTTGGTATAAAATACTTATCCTCTTAGGTGAGATTTTTTTTTAACTGACTATTTTTGAGGGCAGTTTTAGATTCATCACACACTGGAGAGGAAAGTACAAAGATTTCCCACATACCCCCTTGCTCCAGTACGTACATAGCTAACCCCATTAGAACATCCTACCAGGGTAGTACATTTATTCCAACTGATGAACCTACATTGACACATCATTGTCACCAAGAGTCCCTAAGTTACATCAGAGTTCCCTCTTGGTGTACTCATTCCATGAGTTTGTACACATTTATGACATATATCCACCATCACAGAATCACCCAGAGTATTTTCACTGTACTAGGAATCCTCTGTGCTCCTCCCATTCCATCCCTCTCTGTTTCAAGGTGAGGTTGCATAAACAAATCAGCTTCTTAAGTGGTTAAGAGAACAAAGATTGAGGTAGGGGAGATCAACTTGGCAGTTAAGAGTTTGATAAAATAATTTATGTACAGAAGTGAGGTCTTAAGTGGTTGCAAGACAAGTAGATTTCTGCACCCTGTACCCCTAAAGTTTATGCTTATAGCATCAGTAAAGGAGGGGTTTATAAAAGGGAATACAAGCTCAGAGCTACTAAAGGAATGTAGAGAGCAGTTTGGTGTGTTGGTAAGTGCTACCCTCCAAGCATAAGGATAATGAGCATGTGCACTGTAACAATGGAGACCACTTCCAGTCTAGCAGGGTGGACAAGGAACTGGGACATACACAGAGGTCAGGTCAGTGGAGATGGCAGATTAGCATCAAGATGGAGTCACTTTGGTTTTGTCATACACTCTCTCCTCAGTACCCTGGTAACCACTGATCTTTTCACTATCTCCATAGTTTTGCATTTTCTAGATGTCATATCATTGTAATGATACATTATATAGCTTTATCAGATTAGCTTCTTTCAACAGATAATATTATTTCTTTCACTTAATAATATTTGAGCTTCCTTCATGTCTTTTTGTGACTGTATAGCTTTTTCAGTGCTGAATAATATTCCATTATCTGAATATATGACAATTTATCCATTTACCAACTGAAGGACATCTTGTTGCTTCCCAGTTTTGGCAATGATGAATGAAGCTGCTTTAAATATCTTGTATGATTTTTGTGGGACATGTTTAACTTCTCTGGTTAAATACAAGGAATGCAATTGCTGCATCTTATAGTAGGTATGAGTATGTTTTCTAAGAAACTGCCTTGATGTTTTTCAAAGAGGTTGTACCATTTTGTATCCCTACCAGCACTAAATAAAGCTCCCGTTGTTCCACATTCTTGTCAGCATTTGATGAGGTCAGCATTCTAGATTTGGGCCATTCTAGTATGTATGTAATGGTATCTCATTGTAGTAATTTACATTTCCCTGATTACATGAAATATATTCCCATATGTGTATTTGCCATCTGCTTATCTTCTCTCATGTGGTGTATGTTCAGATCTCTGGCCAATATTTTAATCAGATTGTTTGTTTTCTTACTGTTGATTATGTGAAATTTTTAAAATTACATAACATTGTTTTTTTCTTTTTTTAAAATTTATTGCATTTTCTGGGAACCAGCAGTTAGCATAATGGCTATGTTGCTGTAGTCGACCGCGGTTCGTGTCCCAGACCCAGTGGCTTAGAACTCATGCTGGGCGCATGTGTGTGCGTGCCCAAGATCTCGAGAGGAGAATGGAGGAGAAGGGATTGCGGCATGACCATCCCCCATGGGGGGTGATTTCTTGCTTTCTGTCTCTATGTCTCTGTTGGTCTGGTGAGCGCATGCGCCCTATAGCGAAAACCTCTCAAAAAAATTTATTGCATTTTCTTTTATACATTCAAGCATATTATTTAGCTTACAAAGTGAATATTTCAGTATGTGAACATTTCTCCCTAGTTAGGTTGATAAACTATGAAATACCTTCAACAGATAGTATCACATTTCTTTGTCCCATTAATGCTTTGTTTTCGTATTTTTCTTCTAATGTCTTTCCTCAGGCCCTACTCTTCCACACACACTATATGTGGCATTTACACCCATTTACTGTGTTTGTATATCCTTCAGTCAATGAGTTTTGCCGGAGACCTGCTCCAGCCAGGTTGGGTTGAAGTTCATAGGAAGGTGACATGGGCAATAAGAAATCAGGCAGAGACCTTGATGCTCCTAAGCATGTTCTCAGCTGACTACAGTCAGAGCCAGCTCAAGACTGCAGCCTCAATGGCTAGGAGACATACGTATTTATTATTGAGGGAGTTTTACAGGAGTAGAAGGGGTGAGGGGAAGTAAAAGATTTTACTTTAAAAAGTAAAGTATTCAAAGCATAGGAACAATAATCAAAACATGATGTCTGTTTTGTTTAGGTATAAACAGTCATAATCCTCAGAGTGAGAGAGTCCATTTGTCTGGTGCATTCTCTCCTTAGATCTTGATTACCAGGAAAGGTCTTTTGAGTGAGGGGCTTTCAGGAATCTAGATAACCTCAGTCCCAGGCCAGCTTGATAACTTCAGCCCCAGGCTAGCTTGAGAACTTCAGCCTCAGGCTAGGGTGGCAGCGAATTGCCTGTTACAAAGTCCTAGATAGAAATCCTATCTGGTTAAGTAAAGACAAGGTTAATATATACTAAAGTGGAATATCTATATTATCTCTGGGGTAAGCAGCTTAACAACTGACCTAAAGGTTATTGTGTACTTGTGACCCTCTACATGCTGTTCTATACAATGACTGTGGCTTGGGGAGAGGCAATCTTTCCTTGTCCTGAGATCAAAGGTGACCCATGGTCTTTGGGGTATCAGTACCTCGAGGATGAGTGCCTGAGCCCCTCCCAGTTACTGAGGTCATTTTACCAATTTAGTAGCTTTCCATTAACCCAAACCTTTCTAATGCTATCTATGTAATCCCAGTAGGAGAAGTGAATGCAGCATCCTTTATTGACATTTTCCAGGCGGGTGGGGTGAGTCTCATGGGAATAATTCCTGTTCGCCGCCACCTTAGGGATCCACATTCCTTCAGGATTATTGTAAAAGTCACAGTAAGGCTAGGGGTGTTATTTTACCCTTATGGGGTACTGGGGTACCATAACAACAGTAAAGCCCATGGCAGGGAGATTGAAAGCACAAACCAGTACAACAAACACAGTTGAAACCTTGAGTTTGTGGCTGCGGCCTTGTCTGCAGTTCTTCTCAGCCAAGCCTTGCTTAGACATGAGAGGCAGCTCCCCATGTTCTGCCTGTGTTGGCTGCATAGCTTCCACCAGAGTTTCAGTCATAGAGTGTGGACACTTGGTTTATATTAAGTGGGGACATACATTGTCTCTCCTTCATAGCCTAGCTTGCTTTACTCTAATTTTATGATTGTTTTTTCTAGATCTGTGAAGAATGCGTCTGATACTTTGGTTGGTATTGCATTAAATATGTAGATTAATTTGGGTAGAACTGCCATTTTGATTATATTAATTCTTCCAATCCAGGAACATGGATGTCCTTCCACTTTTTTGTGTCATTTTCAATTTCTTTTTTTAGCTTCTCATAGTTTTCCTTGTGGAGGTCTTTAACTCTTTGGTTAGATTTATTCCTAAGTATCTTATACTTCTTGTGGCTATGGTAAATGGAATAATTTTTCTCAGTTCTATCTCTGTCTGCCTGTTGTTTGTGTATAGAAATGCTATAGATTTCTGTATATTGGTTTTGTATCCTGCAACTTTACTGTATTTGTGTATTACTTTCAGAAATTTTTTCAAGGAAACCATTGGGTCTTCTATGTATACAATCATGTCATCTGCAAATAGAGAAAGTTTCACTTCTTTTCCTATTCTGATGCCTTTTATTTTTTCCTACTTTCTGATTGCATTGGCGAGGACTTCCAGTACTATATTGAAAAGGAGTGGAGAAAGTGGGCATCCTTGTCTTGTACACATTTTTAGTGGAAAATCTTTCAGCTTTTCTCCATTCAGGATGATTTTCACTATGGGTTTTTCATAGATAGCTTTTATTGTGTTGAGACATGATCCTTCTCCACATTTGCAGTTGTCTTGTTTGAGCGTCCCGGTTTTCCAGGCTGCACCTCAACATCTTGCCTTATGTACAGCTGGGAACCCTGGTCTAGAGTCCAGTGACTCAGGCTCTGGGGCCCTTTTCCACTTTCTTTGAAAGCAAGTCACTGTGTATAATCCACACTAAAGGAGTTACAAGTTATATTCCACCTCAAAGGGGGAATTATCTACAAAAAATTACTTTAAATTCTTCAGCATGGGAAATTTATCTTGTCCCTATTTATCTATTTACTCACTAACAAGTTTGTGGACAGTATGGACTCATGGCTATTTATTTTATGTACACTTATTTATTGTATTTATTTACTGTAATTGATTAGTTGTATCTAATGTATTCATATATGCTAATAAATTGCTTGTTATTAAATTAAGTCTGTAGATTAACTGGGGAAAAATCTTTCTGTCCATGAACATAGTATCTCTCTCTATTTTTTTATTGTCTTTGAATAAAGATTTTTTCTTACTGTTCCAGGAAATTTTACCCATCCTTACTGAATTAATCATCATATTTTATTTTACTTTATTTTTGTTGCTATGTGTAATGCTTGAGTTTCACACAGAAGACAGAACTCATACAACTTAAAAGGGCAAAGTTGAACATGAAGAACTACTGACAAGTAAATGGTGAGTAACTTCCAACAAAGGTAAAAGAGAACCCTAAATAATACAGAAATAGGAATCGTGAATAACAGTTATTACCTTTAGAGCTCCGGGGAAATAGCCAAAGAAAAACACATTTGGAAAAACTGTCTTCCCAACACTAAGATGCAGATCTCATTGGAGAGAGTATGTCTGATTTTTGTTTTGTTTTGTTTTTATTAGAAAAAACATGGATTATTTCATTTTGTTAGTTCTTTACTTAAATATGACAGTATTGGTTGTCAGAAATTAATTTTATTCTGACATAGAATTTGATTTTTTATTAGTTCCCAATCCATCTTTTTTATTATTTTTTTATTTTATACATTTAATCACTATACATCACTTTGCTTATAAATTGAATTTATCCAATGTGAACACAATTCACACTAGTCCAGTTGAGCATACCTAATATATTATCATCAACAGATAATAACCCACTTCTGTGTCCCATAAATGTCCTGCCTTCTCTATTTTCCTCCCTAATTTTCTTCCTTACACTTCCCCCCACATTGTCTACAGAATCTATAGCCATTTTCAATGCTTCTATGTCCTCCAATCTCTCAGTTTCCACCATAGAGTGCAGACAGTTTGTATATGTTAAGTGGAGACATACAACATCTCTCTTTCATAACCTGACTTGCTTTACTCAGCAGCAAATCTTCCACTTTCTATCAAATGCCAGGATCTTATTTTTTAGGGCTGAGTAGTATTCCATGAAGTTTTGTGCCACGCTTTTCCATCCATTCATCTGTTTGTGGACATTTGGGTTGGTTCCATGTCTGAGCAATTGTGACTAATGCTGCAATAAACATAGATGTGCTGTGGTTCACTGGATGACAAGAAATTCAAAGAGAAGCTGAAGGCCTGAGCTGGTGAGAAGAGTGCCAGCAGGTTGGTCCTTGTACATGGGAATCTATTTGCTAAGGTACAAGTGAAATTTGCTGGCCAGTGAGCAATTCTATGTGTCCCACACATCACTGGTGAAGAAGCTGCTCCCTTAGATACCATTACAATTCAGTGAATTGTGAGCATGTCTGAGCCTTCCCCTGACGACTGCAGCTACACTGAAAGAAAAGAACAAAGGCACACCAACACCAGGAAGAGCAGCTCTTTCCTCTGTTATGCCTTGCAGTGCCCCACTACTACCCTCCACTGACAAATTCTAACATTGTTACAACTGGCAAAGGAGCTATGTTTAAATGGTCCAGATGCAGAATAACACAGCAAAATGAAGGGTAGATCTGGCACACTATCACATACGGTGTGTGTGTGTGTGTGTGTGTGTGTGTGTGTGTGTGTTTAATTGCCAGAAGGTACAATTCCTTCTTCATTTCTTTATCCTGCTGGGATACTGGGAATACATATACACATGTGTCCAGCATAGTTTCCAAGCTGTCAGGACTAGAATTAATACCACAATCAGCTATGTGGGATGAGGGTCCCTCGACCTCGACTAAGTCACAGGGTTGGAGATTTATTTGTATATATATATATATAATATGTGTGTATATGCACACACATACATGTATATATAACCATGTACATTATATATCTGTATAATTATATATCATTTTCATAAAATTTTTTGTCTAGTAATATCATATTTGGAAACTTCGATAAACTCCTTGTTTTCTTTTATTCCTGAAGAGCATGTGTTCACGTCCATGACAGAATGTGTACATGTGTGTGCACGTGTGTGTAAAAGAGAGAGAATCACCCTTCACAGGGATCTGGTCACACATGATCCCCTTCATCAAGTCCTCCAATCCATTGGATTTTGGACACTTGCACATAGTTCTGACGTTTTCAGTCTGATGAGGACTGAGATTCATACCACCGTCACCATTTGGGATCTGGCTTCTCTTGAACATATTACCACCATGCCATGGAGCCAGTCTGACCTTATTAATTCTAGTTTATCTATATATACTCCTGGTTTTCTATGCTACTATTTCACTTATGAATAATGACCATTTTGCTTCTCTTTATAATCCTTACAAAGTTTTTTCCTTTTTATTTCTGACTGAGCAGAATAGAACTTACAGTACAATGTTAATAGAAAAATTGCTTTTAATGTTGCACTATTGTATATAGTATTTGTTGTCATTTTTTTTGTAGTCATACATTACAAGCTTAAAAAAGTTCCTCTCTGTTAAAACCTTCAGAAAATTTTCCACTTTGGGACCAGCAGGTGGTGTGGTGGTTAAGGTGCTGGACACTACTGCAGTTCAGGTCCTG
Organism: Tupaia belangeri chinensis; assembly: GCF_000334495.1. Classification (NCBI taxonomy): domain Eukaryota; kingdom Metazoa; phylum Chordata; class Mammalia; order Scandentia; family Tupaiidae; genus Tupaia; species Tupaia belangeri. The sequence goes on along the minus strand of NW_006204176.1, from coordinate 609,939 downwards.
AACCTGGTGGCTTGCTTTCTCACTTTCCCTCTCTCTCTCTCTCTGCATGTGTCTCTCTGGTCAAATTAAAAATAAATGAATAAAATTTAAAAAAAAGAAAATTTTTCACATTGGAGGGAGTTTTTTGAAAGGCAAACTTTAAAAAGACTATTAAATTTTAGGAAGGCTTTACTTAATTGTAGGAAACCTAAAATTAAATTTATTTGTATTTATTAGAAGTATAGTGGTCAGCCAAGTAGGAGTCCAGCACCCTAACCACTATGCCCTCTGCTGCCCGCAAATTAACTTTATATGTTGTTTAAACTACTTTTACTTGTGCTTCTTATATTTGTTCCATTTAGACAAGAAAAAGGTGAAATATGAATATATGTACATATAAGTTTCCTAATAATAAGTATATAGTAAATTAAGTATATGATAGCAAAACCATTTTTATTTTTTGGAGAGGTTTTTTTGTTTGTTTGTTTTTTGCTATGGGGTGCGTGTGTTAACCAGAAAGACAAAGAGACAGAAAGTGAGAAATCACTCCCCAGGGGGGATGGCCATGCTGTAATCCCTTCTCCTCCACCAGGATCTTAGGCACGGACACACACATGCCCGACATGAGTTTAAGTCATTGAGTGTGGGACTCGAACTATGGTCAGCTACATGCGAGTCCAGTGACATAGCCATTAAGCCAACTGCTGGTCCCACAAAGCAATTTTTTAAAGTTTATTTACTATTAGTTCCATGAGAGAGAGACAGAGAGAAGGTGCCTCCAAGGGGGTCTTGAAGTCTGATCCATTCCAGCTTCACCTTGCCCCAGATCCTGGGCACACATGCACCTGACTTAATGACTTTGAATCAGAATTCAGGACCTTCAAAGGAGTCAGCCTTGCAAAGCATTGCATTTTACCACTGCTCACCATCTTGCCACTAAACCATTACATTTTATAAATGTGGCTACCATTAGGATTGGGTAGAGACTAGAGAAGATGAATGAGGAATAAAATTCACAGGGCTAGCAAGTGGCATGGTGATTAAGGCACTGGACTCTCACATGGCTGATGATGGTTCAAAACCCAGACCTGGGGGCTTGAAATTTATCCCAGGTGCATGTGCATTTGTGCCCAGAGAATGGAGGAGAAAGGATTGTGATGTTTCTATACCCCCTGAGGGATGATTTCTCATTTTCTGTCTCTGTGTCTCTCTGGCGAATACATGTGGCCTATAGCAAAAACTCTCAAAAAAAAAATAAAAGGAATAAAATTCACACTCCTATGAATATATTTTGTTGTATAGATGTACCCTTGGAACCATGTAAATATTTTATATACTTTCATGTGTAAATTAAATTGAAAAAATCAATCCCTAAATGTAGAAAGCATGAGACTAGTAGATAACATGGAGTTAAGGCACTTAATCCCACATGGTCAACTCTGTGGTTCAAGTCTCAGATCCAGCAGGTAGAAAATCACTCCTAGTTTGTCAGCATGTGTCTTTTCTTTTCCCAGGAAAAGACTGGAGGAGAAGAGATTGTGGCATGGCCATTCCCCCCGGAGGATGATTTCTCATTTTCTCTTTATCTTTCATTCTCTCTCTGTCTCTCTCATATATGTGTACACACACAGACACACACACACATACACACACACACACACACACACACACACACACAGAGAAAGAACGCAAATGAAAA
>NW_006204176.1:567793-608037 GCF_000334495.1 Tupaia belangeri chinensis | reverse complement strand
TCCACCCCTTCTCCTCCATTCTCGTCTCGGGATCATGGGCACGCACGCACACGCGCCCGGCGTGAGTTTTAAGCCACCAGGTTCGGTACGCGAACCGCGGTCGACTACGTGGGAATCCAGCGACATAGCCATTACGCTAACTGCTGGTTCCCAAGATATCTTAAAAACTTATTCAGTAACCTTATATTGTTGCAGTGTTGGTATTGTATGGATGCAGTAGTACAAGTAAACGTAATGGATTATTTATATTAATACTGTTTAGAATAATCACCTCTTAAAGGTACTGCCTCTCAACTGTTACAATGACAATTAAATTTCCAACCTGAATTTTGGTCAGGACATTCAAACTATAGCAAGGGTTTGGATTATTTAATTTCTTTTTTTTGAAAGGTTTTTGCGATAGGGCGCATGCACTCACCAGACAAACAGAGACAAGACAGAGAGACAGAAAGCGAGAAATCACCCCCAGGGGGGATGGTCACACTGCCATCCCTTCTCCTCCATTCTCCTCTTGGGATCTTGGGCACACACGCACACGTGTCTGGCATGAGTTTTAAGCCACCGAGCCTGGGATGCGAACCGCAGTTGACTACATGGGAGTCCAGCGACATAGCCATTACGCTAACTACCGGTCCCGATGATTTAATTTCTAATGTTCTTTCCAACTTTCACAGTAAATGAAAGAGAGGAGTACCCAGTCTTACATCACTGCTGCATTTTCTTCATTATTTTCCCAACCAAGTTAAGTCTTCAGCCTTTGGAATAAAAGTATTTACTACTTATTGGATCTAACCTAAGTTTATTTTGATGACTACTCACCTCACTACGGAGCTCAACTACTGATATCTGATCCCCAGTAGAATCCTTCTATTCTTTCAAAGGACAAAGATTTAATAACTCCTGTTGTAAGTTAAGAAATACATATAGGTAAGGAGGGATATTAAAAACTGAGGCAAACAACTTTTTAAAATAATTAAATAAACCTTTTTTTTTTTCTGTAGAGAGACGTTTTGTTTTGTTTTGTTTTTGCAGAGGTATTTTTGCTATAGGGCGCGTGCACTCGCCAGAGAGACAGAGAGAGACAGACAGAAAGTGAGAAATCACCCCCCGGGGGGGATGGTCACACCACAATCCCCTCCCCTCCATTCTCCTCTTGGGATCTTGGGCACGCACGCACACTTGTCCGGCGTGAGTTTAAGCCACCAGGTCCGGGACTCGAACTGCGGTCGACTACGTGAGAGTCCAGCGACATAACCATTACGCTAACTGCTGGTCCCTGTAGAGAGACTTTTGCTACAGGGTATTTGTACTCCCCAGAGAGACAGAAAGCAAGAAATCACACACACACACACACACACACACACACACACACACACACACGGAGGAGGGGATGGCCATGCCACCATGCCTTCTCCTCTATTCTCCTCTTGGGATTTTGGGCATGCATGCCTATGTTCCCAGCATGAGTTTTAAGCTACTGGGCCCAGGACTTGAACTATGGTCGACCACGTGAGAGTCCAGTGCCATTACACCATCCAGTGGTCCCAATAAGCCATGATTTTGACTTTGCAGAATTTATGATTCTTACCTACATGGAGAATCATACAAACATAATGTCATGAAATGAGGCGAGTGTGTAGAAGTGTACAATCTGTGGAAATACGGTCTTTGGGAGGTATCCAAAGCTTGTCCACAAGGAAGTGAGATCATTTCGGTTTGTTTGAAGTACCTTTGTGGCAATGGTGTAAAATGATATGAGTTCAAAGAAGTCACCTCACTTGGGGATTAAGAAAAAGAATCTGTGTGTGCTAGATTGTAAACCAGTTCTGTGATCGGAGAGTTATTTAACCCCTCTGTGCCTCAAATCCCTCATCTGTAAAGTGAAGATCATTATAGTGTCTTTTTCATGGGCTGTTTTGAGAATTAAATAAGTTACTAGATATAAAGCCCTTAGAATTACGCCTGTCTTAGAGTTGGCACTACATTATTATATAGTTATCACCATATATTTTATAATAAGGATTGTTACATTATTATTATTGTTATTATTATTTTAAGACATAAAAATATTTCAACTAGTGTCAGTTTTGAGTATGATAGTTTGGTTGTCATGGTCGGGCTATATAAAAACACATGCAATGGAGGGGCATATACTTTACTTCCCTCACTCATGAAGATGTGTAAAATAGGGAGAACATGCAAAGCAAAGAAAGTAATTCTAAGGGAAGAAAATGAAATAAATGGAGACAATTATGAAAATGTGCCTAGAGGGAATTAATTTTAAAATTTATGATGGGTCACTTCATTTGACATATTTTAATAAAATATCCTGAACTAGAAGTCACAGCTAAATATACTTATGATGAAATCTTGTCAGCTGGAAAGACACAAATATATTTTCATAGAGAAATATGTGTTTTTCTTTTTTTTTCCCCCTAAAACATATATCCTGAGTTTTGAAATTCTGTATTTGGGCCAATATGTCACTAGAGAATATTAAAATCTCTCGTCTTATGTGAATGGAAATCTGTTTGACTAGAAGAATTTTATGGCTTCTCTGGCTTGTATGTGGGAGGGCACCTTCAGATGGCTAGATCTTGAAAAACATGAGACACGTCTTTGTTCAGGAGGTTAAATCTTGCTTTAATTAAATAGTGGTCACCATATTCTTGGCCAATCATAACAAAAACATGTGGCAAAATATTTGAGATGGAGAGAAAACCTATTCCTGTGGGGTCCAGAGGACCCTCGGGGTTATAGAAGAGGCGTTTTATTAGAGGAAAGCAAATGTTCTTTGGCTCTTACTGGATAATTGAAGCCTTAATTATGTAAAATAAATCAGTTGCTGAGATGGTGGTGGTGGTGAAAACTGTTAGTGCCTCAGACCTGACACTTCAAGGATGCTTTGTGTTTAGGATAACATCACAGACATGTATAACTTCTTGATGGATGATGTTCAAAGCACGTAGCCACCTATTCACAGAGGTAAATAGAAAAGACCATGCCCCATGTCCACCCTTGAATCCTTTACTCATAGTCCCCCTCCCCTTTTTAAAAATTAACTTTTTAAAATGAACTATAGGGTTAGGATTTTATTGAATTTTTGAAACAGGGATTTTGGTTTCTCTTACTTGTATACGGTTTCTTAACAACCTGAATTTTAAGGGCTTGTTTGTGAGAATTCAAGCACCCTCCCTATTTCCCCCCTTCTCTATAGTCATCTGGAGGATTCCAGTACATTGAGGAACATCTTGTACTTTATTACCAAAGAGGAAGATGGTTTTAAAATTACACATGAGCTTGTACCCTGTGATTCCCCCCAGCCCCCAAATAAGAGTCCTACAGGAGGCCAAAGAGTGTGATGTGATTTGCAGGGCACTGGGAAAAGTCTCTGGGTCATAAATGTTTATTCCTTTAATAGAATTCCTTACTACTACATGAGGGGTCATCAAAAAATTCATAGAAAATAAATCTTATGAAAAAACTATGAATTCTCTTTCTGGCGAGCACATGCGCCGTATAGCAAAAACCTCTCAAAAAATTATATGTATTTTTTTTCTGTGAACGAGCAAGCAGGAGACAGAGAGACAGAGAAAGAGAGAGAGAGAGAGATTCCTGTTAGGGGAATCTGCACTGGTCTCAATGCATATTGTTTTCTACTTTGTGCTTCTCTCTCATCCCCCTCCCCTATTTGTCTCCTCCATGTAGACCGCAGCTCTTATATTTTTATTATATATTTTTTAAAGAGAGTTTTTTGCTACAGAGTACATGCACTCATTGGAGAGACAGAGAGACAGAGAGCGAGAAATCACCCCCGGGGGAATGGCCACACCACAATCCCTTCTCCTCCACCTCCTCTCCGGATCTTGGGCATGCACGCACACGTGCCTGGCATGAGTTTTAAGCCACGGGGTCCGATACTCAAAACTCTGGTCAACTACATGGGAGTCCAGTGACATAACCATTATAACATTTGCTAATCCCCACAACTCTGACTTCGTTCCCACCCATCACAAATATCTTGCTCTCTTGAGCGAAAATGAAAGTTTATGACTTGCTCTCTTGAATGAAAATGAAAGTTGAGTAGTCATCACTCATCTAGGTCTTCATAAATTCCTTGGACTGCAGTTGTGCAGGTCCAGGCCCAGGATGGCCCGAGTGCGTGAGCCATCTTCTAGATATATTAGTTCATCTTGCTTTCTTTTAAGTCAAGAGGACTCTGACCCAGAAACCTGAGAATTATAGACCACTGCACACAGTGGCCTGATGATGGTGTTGATGATATAGTTGCTGAAGGCAACCGAGGACTTACTACGTATCAGATACTCCACTAAGTTATTTAAATGTTCTAACTGTTAAACCTCACAACTAGTCTTATGGATTTAGGGATCTGTTATTATTTCCATTCCACAGATGAGGGATTAAGGCACATGAAGTTCAAGTAACTTGTCCAGTGCCACCCAGTCAGTGAGGAGTGGAGCTAAAGTTTCAGCTCTGCCTATTTCAGCTCATCTTTTTAACCAACTCTATTTGTCTTTTGCTTACATGACCTCAGCTCGAATAACTGAAGAACTTCCATATCAAATGTTATAAGACTGTTCTATCCAACTTGGGTAAAAGAGTCTGCTTTTTTTTTTCCTCCTGCCCTTCCTGAGGAAACTTCAAGGTCACTTGCAGATTACTAGGTCCCATTGATGGGAGCACTAGCCACTTATAAGTTGTGCTACTCTTAAGTGCCCGAGACCCAAGGAGTCACTTCGCTGCAGCTCCTTCTGGGAGTTCCTTGTGTCTCCACGATAGGATTGGCTCTCCTGCCCCTTGGGTGGGAAGGGGTCTGGGCTGGGAGATGTGATGCCTGTGCATCACATCTTTTTCTGCTTCGGCCAGGACCTCATCAACCTTCCTTCTTGACTTAGAGTGACTCAGTTCTGTTGTCCTTGCAACCCTGCTAAAAAGTGGGTGGGTGTCTTTTCCCAGTGGAACTGTTTTACTGCCTTGCATTTACCCTAATTTACTCCAATGATGTGCTAAGTGCTTCATACAAACCAAGAACCCACATGCGCAACAAATGATGTCCTTCCTAATAGTCATCATGAATTATTACCCATACTTACTGTATCCCTTCTGCCCAAGCAGATCTGTGTACGTGTTTCTGTTTCTCTATGTGTAATGGCTGGTGCTAGGCACCAGAGGTCTCTACTAGAGTAGGGTAGGACAGATGTCACCATGGAAGAGCTGAGGATAGCCAACTAAGTTCTGGGAGAAGAGTGGAATTAAAACCTAAGTTTTTTTTTTTAAAAAATGGTGGTTCTTTTCTGGAAGGCAGCAAACATTAGATTTAATTCTGACCAGTTCTCCTAGGGTGACACGTTCGGGGAGATTTCTGTGTAAATAACTAAGCGAACTTGTTGATAGATGCTGCATTAAATGTGAATACTGGACAAGTCCCATAGCATAGTGGTTAAGGAAGCTGGATTCCACATGGCTGACTGCAGTTTGAATCTCAACCCCAGTGGCTTGGAAAATACATTGGTGGGACCAGCAGTTAGTGTAATGGCTATGTCGCTGGACTCCCATGTAGTCGACCATGGTTCGCATCCTGGACCCGGTGGCTTAAACTCACGCCAGGCACATGTGCATGCATGCCCAAGATCCTGAGAGGAGAATGGAGGAGAAGAGATTGTGGCGTGGCCATCCCCCCGGGGGGTGATTTCTCGCTTTCTGTCTCTCTGTCTCTCTCTGTCTGTCTAGCGAGCACATGCGCCCTATAGCAAAAACCTCTTAAAAAAAAAAGAAAATACATTGGTGTGCATGCCTGCATGCCTCAAATTCTGACAGGATGGAGAAACAGGAGAGAAGGGACTGCAGTGTGATTATGCCCCATTTGGGGATGCTTTCTCTCCCTCTGTCCTCTGTCTCTACTGAACATGTCTGCCCTTTGTCTATTTTAGAAAAAAGGTAAATACTCAGATCTGGTATGGGGAGAAGGCTCATGATTCTAGAGATTTTCTTTTCCCAAAATATCATGGAAAAACAGCTCTATCTTGGTCCCTACAGCAGTAGCCATAGCAAAGGATTTTGTCTTTACCACTGGATTTTAGACTCAACATGTATGAACAGTCTTGTTTGGGAATAGAACATTTTTTCATCCCAGCATTTTCCATCCTGAGACTCATTCTGAATTGCGTTATGTCTTCTGACAAAATAACTTTACTGCTGTCGTGTAGACTGGTTTTACCACAGCCGAAATTCCCACAACTGTAACTCATGAATCCCCCTGTGTAGGGAGAACATCAAAATCATGATTCAGCAAAAGTAAGTGGAGCAAAAGTTTAGACAGCAGAAGCAGTCATAAATATTTTATACATCTTCTATCCTTACTTTCTTCCCAATTACTAAGTATGAATCACTGCCACATATATTGATATGTCGAAACCAGTCAAAATAACACTAGTTCATGAATGAATAATTCCCAAATCTCAATGACTTACCATGTTTCTAGCTTATGAACACATTAATGTAGATTTTATGGTAAAGAAAGTCATCAGCCATCCTGGTTCTCCCAGGTTGGAGTGGGATCCATTGAATGTGAGATTTTTAATGTTAAAACTGGGAAAGTTCTGGGAAAACCATAATAAGCTGGCTATTGTCCCGGTCAAGCAGTGCTTCTTGAAGACACCTTGTCTTCTTCCACCTTGTGGCTTCAGAGTCTTGAACATTTGTTTACCGAGGTTACTGTGATGGCTGTATCCATTCCAATCCAGTCAGTAACAGAAAGAGCATGGAAGATACATGATAGGTATGGTTTGAGTGTTTTCATTGAAACATGTTGTGATTTGCAATGATAATAGCAGGAAAATCAATTGCTCCTGGGAAGGTATCTGTCTGAAAATGGTCAGGATAGAATATTTGATATAATGAAACATTTGAGGAAATTGAGGATTATTGTCAGGAATATATAAGACCAGAAAAAAAGTAAAAATATTTCCCAAAAGGCCATATAAAAATAAATGTAGGGATAAGCAGATGGCATAATGGTTATGTCACTGAACTCCCACATAGTTGACTGCAGTTCAAGTACCGGACCTGGTGGCTTAAAATTCATGCCAGGCACATGTGCGTGCATGCTCAAAATCCTGAGAGGAAAATGGAAGAAAAGGGATTGTAGCATGGCCATCCCTTCTGGGAGGGGGGTTGATTTCTCACTTTCTGGCTCCCTGTGTCTCTGTCTCTTTGGCTAGCGCATGTGCCCTTTAGAAAAATCTCTCTTAAAAAAAGTAAATGTAACCACAACATACATTTTGGCTTTTAGGCAAACTACAAATATATACTTACAGCAATATAAATGTAAATGATAAAATTGCATTAGGAACATATGGCAAGACAAAGTTGGGTTTGATTTAAAAATGAGTAACAAAGATGATATAGTGTCTAAAACTGCTTAAGTCAGGAAATAAAATTATAGGCATATTATTCAGTTATATGAGATGATTACTGCAAAACTTATGAGTTCAAAATAGTTCAGATGGGAAGTTGAATAAGAAACAGGGATGGTGGGGTTGGGCACAATTGATCCTTACTATAATCCTTTCAGTGTGTTTTGTTTATAACAACTATATACTTATATTATATTGTTAAAGATAATTATTCTCTTTTAAAAAGAGCAGGGCATCCTTTAGGTTTCTTATAAGTGTGATGTCAATAGATGTGACATATTATTGAGATTCCACAGTATTAAACATGGTGGTTCTTTGAATATAAGATTGAAGGTAAACAAGGAAAGTAAAGATAAGCAAGATTGGGTATGAATAGTACATAAAGCAAACAGATCTGGTTGCTTAGTATCCATGCATATATTGGATTGTACATATTATAAACTAGTAAGTATACAGTGAGATTTATGGATTTTTCAGGTAAAACAAGTTTTTCTAGATTAGGAAGTACAGAGATAATGAAGACATGCTTCAGGAAAATACTACAAGCATATAATTACAAAAAATAGAAAAATGGAATTAATATGGACAAACTCAAGAAGATACAGTGAGAGAAAACTTGGAAGATGAAGTCATGATACCTGATGTTTTAGTTAAGATAATGCTAGCTACTGCAACTGAAAAATGATTCAGACACCATAGGAGTGTATACCTAGCCCCGAAAATAACATCTAGAAAGTGGTAATTTGGTATTCTAGGCTCTTTCCAGAGGATGACTCTACTATCTTCAACACGGAGCTACCAAAGTAACACGGTAATCTATACCCAGCCAGCACAGCAGGTGGGTAAGTGTGGAGGGTTGTTTGGGAGAGATTTTCATCACCCAAGCATGAAAGTGGTATATTCCACTTCCACCTGCTTTCCATTGGCTGACATTCAGTGATATGGTGTGATGGTTACTTTTATATGTTGACTTGATTGGGCTATAAGGTGCCAAGACATCTGGTCAAACATTTTTGGGGGTGTTTCTATGAAGATATTTTTGAATTTAAAAAATCAACATTTAAATAGATGAAATATAGCACATTTCCCTCCATAATGGGGATGAGTTTCATTTAATTAGTTGGAGGACTGAATGAAGTAAAAGATCAACCCTTCTCAAGTAAGATAGAATGATCTCATCTAGTAGCCCTCCCCTACCCCAATGGCCTTTGAAATGAAACATTAGTTCTTCTTGCCCAGTAGAACTGGAACATTGGCCCTTCCTGGTTCGATAGCCAATTGTCAGCCTTCAGACTCAAGGAGAAGGACTTTGCAGCCTCTTTAATTGTGTGAGCCAATTCCTTATAATAAATCTTTTTATATATTACCTCCTATGGTCTATTTCCGTGGAGAACCCTGACTAATGCACATGGTGACACATAACTGTAACAGAGGTTGCAGAAAATAGTCTGTGTGCTCAGGAAGAAGAAGAACGAATTTACAGCCAATCTCTGCCACATCCAGGGACCTAGATCTCAGGAGCCAGACTTTCAAACTTATTAAAGACCCTAGCACACAAACTTGGCATTGAAGTAGTGAAGTCATCTGTTTTTGGGAGTCTATGCTTTCATGGACGATTAAATAACCGGGAGTGACTCATATGGACTGACTACCAGAGGGCCTCTCCTAATACTCTGGATCCTGTGTAAGACTCTCTAGACGTTCTGTGTAAGACTCTCTACATCAGTAATGACTGATTTTTTTCTGCACTCAGAGGAAAGGAAGACTAAATCTGATTTATAGGATGCTTTAACTATTGCTTCATAGCAGACACCACACTATGTCAGTGGCATATCATGACTAGCTTTTCTTCATTGTGCATTGGCAGGGGAGCTAAGGTCTGTCTATCTGATCTAGGCTGGGCTTTGCTATGTGCCATTGGTTGTAGTTAAGTCTGACTTGATCTGTTTCTCATACTTTTTTTGGACCAATTACATTTCCTTGTGGCAAAAGACAGCAGTAAGGTAAGATAATGAAGGTTCCAGAATAGCATGGATAAATGGGTAGATGGTGATGTCATCCCACAAAAAGGAAGAAAAGGAGGTGGATCTGGGAGAAGGTGAAAGCAGAACTGATGAGCTCAATTTTGAACCTGTGCGAGGTTTGGGTAATTCAAGCGCAGATGTGCCAGGTAATGCAAACAGAGAGCACACCACCCTTCTATGTTACAAAACCATGGTCCGTGCTTAGCATATTTTAAATTCTAGTCACTGTCTCCTGTATGCACCTTCCACCAAAAAGTGTTTTTCCAAGAAGTCTAGAGATAGGTCATGACTAAAGGATCAGTGTTGGACACCAGAATTTTTCATGTGGATTTAATTGGAACTTCATTATAAGGATATGGAAAACCAGCCCAAGTCTACACTATCTTTATGAGACTAGATAAAATGACATTTTCTTTCTTTCTTTTTTTTTTTTTTAAGAGAGATTTTTGCTATAGGGCATGTGTTCACTGGAGATACACAGAGAGACAGAGAGACAGAAAGCAAGAAGTCACCCCTCAAGGGGCATGGTCAATCACAATCCCTTCTCCTCCACTCTCCTCTCAGGATTTTGGACATGCACACACATGTGCCTGGTATGTTTTAACCCACTGGGTCCAGGACTTGAACTGCAGTCAACTACATGGGAGTACAGAGAAGGAATCATTATGCCATCCTCTGGTCCAACATTTGACTTCTTAATCAATATTTACCTAATAGTTCTAGGTGAATTCAGATTTCAAAACTTGAAAAAAGTAGGCCTAAGATGAAAAGAATAAATACTATTTTCCCAGAAGACAGTTAACTTATAGACCTAAGGTTGAAAGATAAAATTCAAGATGCTCATTTAAATATAGTTTAAAAATGAGTAAGCTTTGAGCACTGTTTTAGTTCCAAATATTGCATGGCACACAGTTATAGTAAATATTTGTTTTTTATTTGAAATTTAAATTTCACTGTCTGTTTTATATTTCTATTTATTAAATTGGTAACCCCATAGAGACATCATCACTTCTAAAAAAGTAAGATTAAATCTAATGTAGAGAATGCTTTAGGGCTGAAAAATTGAAATATAGTAGCTACTTTAGTTTCTACTCAAATCAGCACAAATATAGTATCTTACATTTTTAGAGGTGAGAAATCATCCAACATGGATGTAGCCGGTCTACCATGAAAGTTTTTTCAGGCCTATATACCTCCTGAAGGCTCAGAGAATATGTGTTTCCTGTCTTTTCCAGATTAAAGGCTTCCTGTGTTCCTCGATTTGCAACCTCTTCATCTGTCTTCAAAGTCATCAGCATTGCATCTTTCAATCTCTATCTTTTTCTGGCCCTTCTCTCTTTCTCATAAGCCCCTTGTGATGACTGCGAACCCACCTTGATAACCCAGAATACTTTCCTCATCTCAAGATCCTCAATCTGTTCACATCTGCCAAATTTTCTTTGCCACCTAAGGGAACATATCCACAGATTCTAGGGATTAGGGTATGAATGTCTTTTCAGGGACCTTATCCTGCCTTCCACAGCAGCTTTCCAAAAATGTCAGACTCACAGATATCAAGTCTAGAACAGACTGACTTTTCCTATCCTGTATGATAGGTCACCTTCAGCTACCTGAGATTTTTTTTTTAATCTGTTTTGTCTGCCAGTGTGAAGACAGGATCTATAAAGCAGCTGGTCTCCCAGTACTTCAATAACGTACTCCAAACCCTGCTGAGCTGAATGTGAGGAAATCCAGCTACACCAGGCTACAAGGTTGTCTGGAGCAGTAGTTGGTTAATGAAGAAGAGGGGCTGAAGGGTGAGGTTGATGGAGAGCACAGTATTTTAAAGATGCTCAGACATTCTCTTTTGGATCCTGCCAATGCCATGGACATTATAAGGCAGAGTGGTGTAACCCAGAAGGAATTCTGAAAAATAATTGACTAATTTTTACTTAACCTTTTCTGAAGAACATAGACAAAAAAATTAAAAGACTGGATCAGAATGACACCAAAGCAATTGATAAATTTGTTAATTTTAATCACCTGAGGAAATTTCCCCAACTGGTTGAAATTATATCAAACTTATCACTTGGTGTCAAATCAAAAATAAAATGATTAATTTTTACTTTTTAATCATATAAGACCGTATAAATATTCTACCCAATGCCTATTACGTCATGGGTAATATATGAGATACTTCTTTTTTTTTTCAGCTTTTGCTATAGTGTGCTCTCATTGGAGAGGAGAGAGAGAGAGAGAGAGAGAGAGAGAGAGAGAGAGAGAGAGGAAAGTGAGAAATCACCTCCCCAGAGAATCCATGTGCATCTGAGGTGGGCCTAGCCCTGCCCCTTTAACCTGAAAACCTCTGCTCCTTTCACATGGCGTGCTAGTGCACTACACGGTTCTCATTTTTTTTTGCCTTTAAATTTTTTCCCCCTTTTCATTGTTTAATTTTGTCTGTGTGTGTGTGTGTGTGTGTGTGTGTGCCTTTTTTCCTTTGTTTCCTTTCTTTTACCTGACTTTCTCACCTTGCTTCTCACTCTCCACACATCAAGTGTCTAGGCAGGTCTAGGTGCATAGTAGAAAAATGTCTGACTACTTTAAACTCTGCAGCTCAACTCTAGCGCACCTATTTCCTTGAAACTGTGAGGCCCTTGTAATATCCAACTGCACTGACAAAAGTGCAGGTTGCTTGGTGAGGGTCAGGGAAACTGAGTTGCAGAAATATTGCAGGCAATCTCTTTGCATACGCCTCTAACACTCAGAATTAACTCCAAGAAGTGAGGAAGTAATGTATAATTCATTAGATGACCAGAAACCACCAATGTAGAAAATGAAGAAAATCTCTCTCTCTCAAGGGGAAAGAACAGCCCTTCATCATCCATAGATAATACAATGGAACTTGTGGAAATGTCAGATAAAGGATTTAGGATATTCATAGTGACAATTCTAACAGAGATGCAAGAGAAGGGAGACAACTAACTCCAGAAAATCCAGGAGAAAAGGGGCAATGAGTTCTAGGAGGTGAGGAAGTTCTTCCATGACCTGGAAGAGGAAATACATACCATAAAAAAGAATCAAACAGAACTGTTAGAGATGAAGACTGTAATACAGGAAATTGAAACCTCCCTTGAAAGTACTAAAAGCAGATTAGATCGTGCAGAAGATCAAATCTCAGATGTAGAAGATAGAACCTCTGACCTAGAAAAGTTCACCAAAAAGACTGATAAAATAGCCCCCCAAATGAGAATAATATACAAGTAATACTAGATATCATTAGATATCCAAACATCAGGATAATCAGTATCCCAGAAGGTGAAGAAACAAATCAGGGCATTGATAATCTATTCCATGAAATCCTGGAAGAAAACTTTCCAAACCTAGAGAACCATTCAAATGTTCAGACACAGAAATATAATCAATCCAAGATCTTCCCCAAGGCACATCATAGCCAGTTTGACCAAAACCACAGACAGAGATAAGGTACTAAAACTGGGAAGAGAAAACTGTTAATTACTTTCAAAGGATATCCAACCAAGCTAACATCGGACCTCTCGTCAGAAACAATGCGAGCAAGGAAAGAATGGGAAAATATATTCAAAGCATTAAGCGAAAAAAATTTCAACCAAAAATACTATATCCAACAATATTATCCTTCTTATGAGAAGAAAGAATAAAAACGTTCTCAGATAAAGAAAACCTGAAAGAATTTACCAACACCAGATTAGCTCTTCGAGAAGTTCTGAAGGGAGTACTATACCAGGAAAACTAAGACACAGAAATAAGAGAACAAAAAATGAGCAAGAAAAATGCCAACTTAATGGTAGGGACAAGTTCTGAAATATCAATAATAATGTTGAATGTTAACAGAAAGGTCAGACAAAAGTAACATCGCAAATTCAACAAAAGAGAGATTACACAAGACTGAATGGTGGAAGAATTCTATGACTTTTTTCTGAAACATTACTGATTTTCTTCAATGCTTTGTCTTCCGGATTTAAGGATTTTTGTTTTCTTTTGAGTTGTTGGGTTCAGCAATTTGTTAAAAAAAAGATTTTTTTTTTTTGGAGAGATTTTTGCTATAGGGTGCGTGCGCTTGCCAGACAGACAGAGAGAGACATAGAGACAGAAAGTGAGAAATCTCCCCCCAGGGGGGATGGTCACGCTGCAATCCCTTCTCCTCCATTCTCCTCTCGGGATCTTGGGCATGCACACACACGCACCCGAGTTTTAAGCCACCAGGTCCGGGACTGGAACCGTGGTCGACTAAGTGGGAGTCCAGCGACATAGCCATTACGCTAACTGCTGGTTCCCAAAAAAAAGGATTTTTAAAATTGAAACATAAACTTTTCTCCCTTCCAAATATTGGGAAATATTTGTGAGTATTCTTATTTTGTGGCAGAATGGTTATTTGTGTAAATTCAATGATACAATATTATCTGTTGCCTTGCATCAATTCTTATGAGGTTTTCAGCAAATAACAGACCAAGTTGAGATTAACCTTTTTTTTTTTTAAAATAAGTTAGTTAAGGAGGAATGAGGAGAGGAAAAACAGAAGAAAATTACAGTGCACTTATCACTAGATTCTAGCTTTGTCCATACTTTAAGGTATTTTGTGAATCAATAAAATGTGAAAAAGAAGTTTAGTATGAAAGGGAGAGGGAGCAGACAGGGGAGAGAAAAAACTGGTAAAAGTAGGCTAAATTGAAAAAAAATGATAAGGTATTTGGTGATGATAATGTGTATAGTAATATCCTTATCTTGACCAACATGAATGGTATTTGTGTTGGAAAAAGAAATGTATACTGTAAAAGATGTGACAAATGTAAAAAAAATTAATTAGTTTAACAACAAAAAAAGAATCCCCCCCCCAAAAAAAAAGGGATGGCCATGCCACAGTCTCTTCTCCTTCATTCTCCTCTGGGGATTTTGGGCATGCATATACATGTGCCTGGTGTGATTTTTAAGTTGCTGGGTTTGGGACTCAAACCATGGAGTCAGCATGCAGGATCCAGCTTCCTTAACCTCCATGCTACCTTCTGGCCCCCTGTATCAAATACTTTTACCTACATTATTGTCTTTACTTCTTATAACTATCATTCAGGGTAGGCATTCGTCTTAATATGTTATTGCATTGCTAACAGAAATTCTTAGGACTGGGTAACTTATAAAGAAAAGGATTCAATTCATGGGTTGGAAGTGCAAGATCCAGGGACCAATTTTTGATGAGGCTACATATGGAGAGCAGGCTCTTGGGCAGAGCAGCTTTCCGTAAGATTCTCCTTTGTTCTGGTCTGTATCCATGTGGGCTCTGTCTGTCTCATTCGTTGTCTTATATACACAGCAAAACTCAATCATGAGCCCTGCCCTAATGATGTTATCACATTCAAAGGTCCCACACTGGGACAACAAAAAGGGGCAACAATAAACCTGACACTTCTATGATGCAACCAAGTATCAACACATGAACCACACAGGAATATCCAACCATAGATCACCAAGATCAAATTCTAAAACATGAACATTTGGGGGACCAGCCATTATCCAATCCAGTATTATATTCATTATTTCAATTTAGAGAAATTGAGAAGCAGAGAGATTAGCTTTCTTCTCCAAGGTACCAAACACCTAATGTCATGATCAGAATTTCAGTGTTGTTTTGTCCTAACCCTGACGCTTTCATCCACTGTGTCATGTTTCTAGGATGTTGTCACACGTGGTTTTGAGAGTGGTAAAAGGATATTGAAATGCCAAGTAGGGAAGTTGTAATTGTTCTTTGTTCTTCAGTGAGGGAAAAGCCTGTCCATCATGTACAAATTTCCTTAAGCTACATGAAGACAGCCAGATAACAATTACTGACAAGGATAATTAGAGTATTACAGCCACTTTATTTTCCCTTCTCTTTGTAGCCTAATATTTTGTGTCATAAGATTATACTGAGGTCGGGACCAGCAGTTAGCATAATGGCTATGTTGCTGGACTCCCATGTAGTTGACTGCGGTTGGAGTCCTGGACACAGCGGCTTAAACTCACTCTGGACTCATGTGCGTGTGTGCCCAAGATCCCGAGAGGAGAATGGAGAAGGGATTGTGGCATGGCCATCCCCCCTGGGGGGTGATTTCTTGCTTTCTGTTTCTCTGTCTCTCTCTGTCTTTCTGGCGAGGGCACGTGCCCTATAGCAAAACAAAACAAAACAAAGCAAAACAAAACAAAAAACCAAAACCAAATAAACAAAACTTAAAAAAAGAGAAGATTATAAAAAAAAGAAGATTGTACTGAGGTGATACATGCTAAATGTTGAGGCATAGTTTGGTTTTCTCTGCAGGAGACATAAGTTTCTGGCCCTCTTGAATGTTCCTCTGTTCTTTTGTACAGTAATGCCTCAAGGGAGTTTTCCTTTTTTTATCCACCAGAATTTCACCATCCTGAGACATTCCGGGATTGGAAACCCCACACACTGGCAAGCCAGTGAGAGGCATCAGCCCGTGGTGAGACCCAACCCGATGACATAAGCTGAGACAATCTTGCTCTGCCGGATTTGGTTCCTTTACCACACTCTGCTACAAATATGTTTTTTTGAACACGCCCAAATCCCAGGGATTTTCATCTTCTCTGGGCTACCCAACATCCGCTTTGTCAAATATCATGCTATGACAGAAGAAATCCAGCTTAGATTCCCAGCAGGACTCCTGCTGCCAACAGTGTTCCTTCTTATGATAGAAGATCGAGAGACCATGAGTTTCAGAGTTTTCCTTCAGTATTTTAGTGGGCAAACATTTTTGAAATCATTTATTTTTGTTAAATAATCCAGAGAAGGAGAACCAAGTTTGGTGTTCTTGTACTTTGGAAAATTCAAGGATCCTTTAGCAGTGAATGACCTAAATGAAGTAGAGAGAATATTTTGAGAGAAAATTAATTTCTTTCTCCCTTCTTTAGTGTTTTAATGTTGTTGTTATTCCATATTTCTTCCATAACAGAAGAGGGCAGGCACCTCTAACAGTGTCTTCATGCTGTGATCCGTCCCCAGTCTCAGATGGCCTGAATCACAAGGACACATGTGTACATGTCTGGTGTACTCAGGGGGGGTCCTGAGATCTGAACCCACAACCTTTCCTATGTGGGTCTTGTTGCATTATTGTTGTGCCACCACCTGGCCCTCTTTTCCATTCTGAACTGACTGTTTTTTGATAAATAGTTACATGATTTGCTGCCAGCAAGGACCACAGACTTGCAACTGAAGCATATATTGATATTAAAGAAGGACAGTGTGGGCCAGTCAGGCAAATCCGGGTTTCAGTCTCAGTTCTGTCACTAGCAGTGTTGCCTAGATACGTGATCTAATGTCTCAGATTCCTAAGCTTTCTCAATGCCAAATGACTTAAAAACGATCTTCCATGCTACAGTAAGGATTAAATAATATATATGTAGTGCCAAGAATTAATTTCTTCCATGTACCAGTCACTCAGCCAGGTATGGTGGAGAGCACAAAAAGTTACTTAAACTTACTCTTTAACAAAAAATGTAAGACACAAAACTATAATATAAGGGAAAAATAAAACCTCCATGTAATAAGAGAGTCTAATAAAGTGCTTTGGGAGAAAGGTAAGAAGGGCTCCATGTAGGCAGTGCATTTCTTCTGGTCTGAAGTAGAATTTGGACTTGAAGAAAAGAAGCCCAAGGATACCAAGAAAAAGAAAGAGCATAAACAAATGGATACTGGGACCAGTAGTTGGTGTAATGGCTATGTCGCTGGACTCCCATGTAGCCAACCACAGTTCGAGTCCTGGACCCGGTGGCTTAAACTCACACCGGGTGCATGTGCATACGTGCCCAAGATCCCAAAAAGAGAATGGAGGAGAAGGGATTGCAGCGTTGCCTTCCTCCAGGGGGTGATTTCTTGATTTCTGTTTCTGTCTTTCTGGTAAGCACACGCACCCTATAGCAAAAACCTCTTCAAAACAAAACAACAAATGGATGCTGAATAAAAGGTAATAAAAATAATAAGAACTGCAATTTATCGAACACCTCTTATGTGCCATGTGCTTTACATGCACCTTTGCACTATTGCATTTGATTATTGGAGATAATTTGGAGATAAACTGTGGAGATACATTGTGGAGATAAATTGCTATAGGCTCAAAACATCTTCATTTCAATCTTGATTTAAATTAATGTAAGCCCTGAGGATATAAGTTCCTATACTGGGAACCTGAAACGCGTTAAAACGTTTGGGCTATTGACACCACACTTTGAGAATACAGAACATTAAATAACCTGACTTCCTTTTGTTAAGTTTATTTATTTCTTCCAGGAGAAAGAGGGAGTTTGAGAGAGAGACAGCAACCCCAATAGGGTCTTGATCCTACCATCCTGCCTTTGCCAGCCCCAGATCATGGGCACCTGTGTGCACCCAGCATACTCAGAGAGCTGGCTCCAAACCCAGGACCTTCCAGGTCTGTCAGCCTCACAGTGTTAGGTTAAACTGCTCCACCCACACTTCTTTCTCTTTCTCTTTTTCTTTTTTCAGATTTTTGCTATAGAGCATGTGCACTCACTAGAGAGACAGAGAGAGAAAGAGAGACAGAAAGCAAGAACCACCCCCTAGGGGGATGACCACACCACATTCCCTTCTTCTCCATTCTCCTCTTGGGATTTTGGGCATTCACACACATATGGCTGGCGTGAGTTTAAAGCCACTGGTCCAGGACTTGAACTGTGGTTGACTATGTAGGAGTCCAGTATGTAATCATTATGCCATCTGTTGGTCCCAACTTCTTTTTTAAGAAATAAATGTAGGAAAGGAAAAAGAAGACTAGTAATCAGTCAGGTAGTTTAAAGATTCTAAATGTAAAAACAGAGATCCTGATCGAACAAAGACCATTCTTAACAAATCTATAGGAAAAATTCTGAATGAGTATGATTCAACTTAAGATTTTGCAATGCTGTCAAAGCAATATACATTCAGTAAAAACTATACTATGAGTACACATACAACCTTGTGTTTTGTGCTTCAGTACAATATTCCATAAATTACATGTGATATTCGATGTTTTATTGTAAAATAGACTTTGTGTTAGATGGTTTTACTTCATGATAGGCTAATGTGTTCTGAGCACATGTAAGATATGCTAGGGTAAGCTATTATGTTTGGCGTCTTGAATGCATTTTCTGGACTTATGGGTGAGAGAGGGGGAAATAAATCCAGCTAATAATTCTCAAACTTTAAAACTTCAGTGAAATTTTGGGGAATCCAGTGGTGGGAGACTTGCTGAGACATCCCTTCTAAGGTGGAGGATGAGTTGTTGCCTATGGCCCCTCCTACAACCAAGAACAAGACACAATACCTAATGAGCCTATTTGGATTTGGGAAGAAATATATTCCTTATTTGGTGTGTTACTCTGGCCCATCTACAAGGGTCTTGCGGAGCTGCTAGCTTTCGGTGGAGTCAGAAGAGGAGAAAGTTTGGTGCTATGCATGTTACTCTACCACTCAGGTCCTTCAATCCCCCAGATCTCATGGAACTTGAAGTTTCAGTGGCTGAAAGGGATGCTGTTGTAGCCCATTGCAGGCCCCTATAAAATTGCACAGAGGCCCTTGGGATTTTGAAATAAGGCCTTGCCATCACCTGCAGACAATGACTCTTTTGAGAGATAGCTCCAAGCCTGTTCGTGAACCCTAGAAACTAAATGCTTGGCCATAAGTCAACAAGTTATTGTGTGACCTGGGCTTCCCATCATGCACTGGGTATTACCTGACCCAGCAAGTCATAAAGTTGGGTGTGCACAGAACGCTCCATCATTAAATGGCAGTGGTACATACATGATTGTGTCTGAGCAGGTCCTAAAGGAACAAAGAAGTTACATGCAGAGGTAGCCCAAATAACCATGGTTGGTTCTTACTCCTGCTTCACTGGCTTCTCTCTCCCAGCCTTTATCTACGGCCTCATGGGAAGTATGGTGTGAGCTGTTGATAGAGGCAAATTAGACCAGGGCCTGGTTTCCATATGGTTCTGCACAATGTTCAGGCACCACTGGAAAGTGGGCAGCTATAGCTCTACTGCCCCTTTCTGGGACATCCTTGGAGGACAGCGGTGAAGGGAAATCTTAACAGACAGAACAATCTAAAATAATTGTGCCCCATGTAAATGCCTACCAAAGGGTGACCTCAGCAGAAGACTGTAATAATCATGTGGATAGGATAACCTGTACTGTGGATATCAGTCACCCTCTTTTCTCAGTCATCACATTTACTGGACAGTGACCATGGCAGAAGGGATGGAGGTATTGCATGGGGTCAGGAATGAGGGCTTCTACTCACCAAAGCCAATATGGCTGCTGCTGAATGCTCAATCTGCCAGGAGCAGAGACCAACTCTGAGTCCCCAATGTGCTCTTGGGTGATCAGCCAGTTACCTAGTGGTAAGCTATTACATCAGACCACTTCCATCATGGAAGGGACAGCATTCTGTCCTTATTGGAATAGTCGTTTACTGGGATGTGGGTTTGCATCCCTGTATACAATGCTTCTGCCAAAACCACCATCCATGCTCATCTACCGCCATTGTATTCCACATCGCATTGCTTTTGACCAAGAAATGCACTTCAGTCAGAGAAGTGTGGCCGTGGCTCATGCTCATGGTCTTCACTGGTCTTACCATGTTCTCATCATCCTGAAGAGCCTGCTTGACTGAATGATGGAATAATATTTTAAAGTTGTGGTGTCAATACTTTGTAGGGTTAAGGCAAAGTCTCCAGGAGGTTGTATATGTACTATATGAGCACCCTTTATATGACAGTGTTTCTTACATAGGGAAGATTCATGGTCCAGGAATCAAGAGATGTAAATGAGAGTGGCACCACTCACCGTAATCCTAGTGACCCATGAGAAAAATGTTTGTTCCTGTTTCTGTGATGTTATGCTCTGCTGGCCTAGAGGTATTAGTTCCAGAGGAAGAAACACTTCTTCCAGGAGACACAAGAATGATTCCAGTGAACTGGAAGTTAAGACTGCCACCTGGCCACTTTGGGCCAATACCTCTGAATCAACAGACATAGGAGGAAGTAATGGCACTGACTGAGGTATTTGATTTCTCACAGAATGTGAGAAATCACCACCCGGAGGGATGGCCATGCCACAATCTCTTCTCTTCCATTCTCCTCTTGGGATCTTGGGCACGCACGCACATGTGCCCGGTGTGAGTATAAGCCACCAGGTCCGGGATGCGAACCACAGTCAACTACATGAGAGTCCAGCAACATAGCCATTACGCTAACTGCTGGTCCCTGTCTCTTTCTTTCACTTCAGCAAGCACACTTGCCCTTTAGCAAAAAAACTCTCTCTCTAAAAAAAAAGAAAATAACTATTTATTCATTTAATTTTAGTATTATTGTTTAATTTGCTAGAGAGCTCATGCACTCACTGGAGAGAAACAAAAAGAAAAAGAAGGAAAATGGGAAAGCAAGCTGCCAGGTTTGGATTTGAGCCATGGTCAGTCATGTGGGAATGGAACTCCCCAATCACCAACCATCTGCTGGCCCCTGTTATGGTATCTTCTTCTTTTTTTTTTTGGAGAGATTTTTTTGCTGTAGGGTACGTGTGTCACTGGAGAGACAGAGAGAAAGTGAGAAATCATTCCCTGAGGGGATGGCCATGCCTCAATCCCTTCTCCTCCATTCTCCTGTCAGGATTGTGGGCATGCACACACACATACAACCTAGCATGAGTTTGAAGCCACTGGGTCCAGAACTTGAACCGTGGTCAGCCACTTGGGAGTTCAGCAACGTAACCGCTGTGCCATCTGCTGGTCCCAGGGTATCTCTTATTATTACTGTGCTTTGTGATTAAGGTGAATAGGAAATTATAATAACCCAATCCAGGCAAGACTATGAATGGGCCAGATCCTTCAGGAGTGAGAATTTGGATCATTTCTCCAGATAAAGAACCATGACCAAGGGAGGAGCTTGTTGAAGGTAAAGGCATACAGGATGGGTATAGAAGGTAGTGATACATACCATGACCAGTTACCAAAAGGAATACTGTAATTGTCATGGGCTTTTCCTCCCTATTTTTAAAGACTATGTCTATGTGTATATACACACATATTAAGCCGTTATCTATGTTTTTGCTACTCTCTTATGCCTAAAGCCTACTGATGTATATCAGTATTATATATCAGTGTTCATGTTTTATTCATTTTACACCATAGTATCGAAGTCATGAGATACCAGGACAACCACTGAAGAACTTCGCCTTCTCACCTAGGGAAGGGATTAGCATGTTTTGGGTTGTATGCACAATAGCTGCATCGCGTTAGGTGGAACTATCATCTTGTTATTTTCCTTATTTAGAAATTAAGTATAGTTGAAGCCTATGCGTATGAATGCCAAGCTGACAGATGACCTTTGATGGCTAGTTTTCGGTGTTAATGTGCCTGGACTACACAATACCTAGAAAGCTGATAAAGCATTCCTAAGGGTGTGTCCATGGGGGTGTTTCCAGAGTAGATAATGTGGGAGCCTTCGTAATCTGTGTGAGAAGGCCTGCCCTCCACGTGTGTGTGTATGGGGGGGCACAATCCAACTCCTGGAGAGAGTAAATCCAGAAGAGAGAGAACGTGTAGACGTCTGTTGCCTTGAACATCAGTACTCAAGGCTCGGCAGCCTTAGGGTATAATACTTTCTGGTCTCCTGCCCTTTCATCTCGCTTCCCCACACCTGATTCTCTCTAGCCTTGCCTAACCATGCCACCCTTTCACCGCACTCCCCACACCGAGTCCTCCCCAGCCTTGGTCTTGACTCTCTATAAAGAAATCCCCCTTTGCCTAACTCCTGCGACTTATGGTTCTTATGGTCATGACTGTCTCCTTATTTTAAAAATTCTCCTTCCTTTACTGCAACGGTTCTTTCCCCTGGTAATAATCTTTTTTGGAATCAATTCTCTCTAAGTCTGGATTTGCTTTTATTGAACCAAGAATAGAAATACTGCTTTTGGATGGCTGGTCTGGAGGAAAGACTTTGGGCGAACACGAATTCACCATAATCATTTGTTTGGATTTTACCTTTTTGGGTATGTTCACGATTTTCCTGTCTCTACTGCCACTGGGCTAACCATTTTCCATCGCCCTGCCCTCGTCTGGATTACTCCAACGATGTGCTCACTGCTTCCTTATATGTTTGCCCCTCTCTGATCATTCTGCGGCCACAGGGGCTGTCCTAAAAGCAGATCTGAGCAGGTCACCACACCCTCAGTATCGTTTTTGTGAGTATAGTTTTGATTTTTTTTATCTTAGTACGCTTAGTCTCCTTTTCTTCATTTGAATAGAGAGCTGGCTCTGGGCTTGCTTGCTTCAGGGAGAGTTGAGTTATGGTGCCCTTTATTTTTGTTTTTATTTACCCACAAGTCCCATAGAAGAGATTCTGTGAGGTATTCTGGCAGCTCTGAAGACTGAGGAAGTGTTTATGAAGGAAAATTGGCAAGGAATTTTGTCCCCTGGATAAAATATAATAAACAGCCCTGGGTGAGGCGACAGAGTTCTAGGTCCAAAATTTCAAGGAAACTGGAATGGGGCTCCATAACCAAGAGCTGGTGTCAAAAGGCTCAGGCCAAGTGAGCACTGAGCGTGCCAGGCTGGGGCAGTGCAGCGCTGCTGTCAAGGGTAGAATGGTGCCCTGTGAAGTGTATGTAGGCCTTGACTCAGAGAGCCTTGGGTTCCATTTATTAGTTCTTAAAAAGTTATTTCATCTCTTTGAGCTTCATCTTCTTCATGAGAAAACAGAGATGATGATAGAAAATAGAGTTTGTTTCAGGAAAGTTAGGAGAAAAATACACAGCTGTCGCGTGGGATAGTCTAGGCACTCAAGAAGCGTGAGCTTCACTTCCTCTGTCAGGAATACAAGCTTGGGACCAGCAGGTGGCACGGTGGTGAAGGCTCTGGACTCACATGGCTGACTGTGGTTTCAGTCACAGGCCTGGTGGCTTGAAACTCACACCAAGTGCATGTGCGTGCGTGCCCAAAAACCTGAGAGGTGAATGGAGGAGAGGGGATTGTGGCACAGCCATCTCCCTGAGGGGTGATTGCTCACTTTCTCTTTCTCCATCTCTCTTTCTCTCCTGCGAGGGCATAGCCCTATAGCAAAAATTTCTTTAAAAACAACAACAACAACAAAACAGGGTCTGGGCCCAGTTTTTGTGGCACGGTCAGGAGCTTACCTGACTGTGGAGCTGGAAACCACTTGCAGGTAGCTCACGGGCTGTGTGGGTGCACCCGGAACCCTGGCTGGCTAGAAGACTGGAGGAAGGGAAGGGGGTATGACTAGGCTATGTGGGGGATGCTTCCCTCTCCTTTTCTCTCTCTCTCTCTCTGTTGTGTATGTGCACGCACTGTATCATGAATTATTTTTTTAAAAAGAATAAAAGCTGTGGTTTAAGTGAATGTGAATGTGGCCATGTCCTGTTCAGCATGTCAGAGGAAAGCCCTGTCAGTTCGATCCTTCTCAGGGGAGTTAAGGAATAGGTTCAATTCTGATTCTGGGCTATTTGGGAATAATTCTGTATTCAGCCTCCCAAGGGTAATCTAAGGCACCATGAGTTAAAAGAATTTGCAGACACTTACGACACACATACATCTCTCGATATGGAAGCTTTCACAATATTATTTTTCTGGGCTTTTCTCCCAGATGATTATCTTTGGGTTTGAGTGCCCACTTATTTCAGAACTTCATTGTCATCTAAAAAACTCAGATTTTTAATGCCTTTTAAATATTTATGCATGATTTTTGATTGATACTTTAGCTTTATTCATGCAATACAGTTTTTGAAAATTATAATTTCATTTGAAAGGCTGGTCTATTTCTCTGACATGCAAGCAATGGATTTGCATAGGATTTTCCACTGGCAAAATGCTGCAATGCCTTGTATTTTCATAATCAAAATTGTGGTGTTTACTAACTCATTCATATGAACTTTCTTGTGCTAGACGATGCTTTATTTATCTTTAAGAATTTATTTTCCACCAGGAATGATATTCAATATGAGACAAAAGAGTGATTTGTTTGATTTCACACATTGTGGGTAAATTACTTTGTTTATATTCTTAAAATAACGAATTCAATACTTTGATCAGATTTTAAAACATATGAAGTTGAATATCCAGAGTGTTTCAACATAAAGTGTTCAAAAGGCAACTGTCATCAACCTAATTAAGCCATGATAATTTACAAACACAGGCAGATTTCAATGTATATGATGAGATTTAGCAGAACTTTTCCTTGGCTACTCATAGGTCTCCTACTCACTTAAATATAGATTACTAAAAAGTATGATAACTCATTACCTTAAATGATCACATATTTGCAAATGCTTGACAGTGTAGTTTTGATCTGTCATGTGACTTACTTGAAAAGCTGACTTTTAAAAATAGTTATTCTATTTAATTCTACTTATTCATTCATTTATTTTAATTTGACCACAGACAGAGAGAGAGCGAGAAACAAAGAGACAAAGCAAAGTGAGAAAGCAAGCTACCAGGTCTGGGATTCAAAACGTGGTCAGCCATGTGGGAGTGTCCAGTGCCTTAACTACCATGCCACTTGCTGGTCCTGAAAGCTGACTTTTTAATTTTGAATTTAATAGAAAGCACTAGATAAACTCAGATTTTAAATTAAATATCCAGAGACCAGAAGACTGTAGCTAACATCTAATTCTATGCTAAAACTGAATTAAAGTTATGTGTGGGGACCAGCAGTTAGTGTAATGGCTATGTCGCTAGACTCCCATGTACTTGACCACAGTTCGCGTCCCGGACCCGGTGGCTTAAACTCACTCCGGGCGCGTGTGTGTGCGTGCCCAAGATCCCAAGAGGAGAATGGAGGAGAAAGGATTGTGGCGTGGCCATCCCCCCAGGGGGTGATTTCTCGTTTTCTGTCTCTCTGTCTCTCTCTGTCTGTCTGTCTGGACTCCCACGTAGTCGACTGTGGTTCACGTCCCGGATCCAGTGCCTTAAAACTCACGCCAGGTGCATGTGCGTGCGTGCCCAAGATCCCGAGAGTAGAATGGAGGAGAAGGGATTGCGGTGTGACCATCCCCCCTGAGGAGTGATTTCTCGCTTTCTGTCTCTCTGTCTCTCTCTGTCTGTCTGGCGAGCGCACGTGCCCTATAGCAAAAAAAAACCTCTCCAAAAAAAGAAAGAAAGAAAAAAAAAAAGTTGTGCTTGGGTTAATATTATCTTTTTTTAAGTCTGAGGAAGGACATTAAGGAGAAAAATAGAAAGGCAAGGCATTTATGGGACAAAAAATGGGTTATTATCTGTCGAAGATAATGTGTACAGTATTATCTACTGGACGGGGTGAGAAATGTATACACATTGGAATATTCACTTTGCAAGCTAAGTGACATATGCGATTGAATGTATAAAAGAAATTGAAATAAAAAATTTAAAAAAGAATTAAACTGCTTTTGATGAATTAATTAAGAATTACTATTTGATCCACCAATTCTGCGAAGAAAGTCTGGAAATAGATGAATGCCTTGAACGCATTGAAATGACCATAGACACAAGTCTTAGAATCCTGTCCTAAATGCAACCCTGTTGAGGACCATTGCTTTGAGTCCTTTTGGAAGCCTCCAGGATCCTTCACTGTGGTGGTTGCCAAAGGGGTGAGTGGCAGGCCCTGTTAGTGGCCACTGTGTAGATAGAGTTACCTGTACAATGGGAGGGCACAGCCTTGGATTCCAGCTTCATAGAGACATGAATCTCAGGCTGTCAGGGGTTGAGTTAAAAAAAAAGCCTAAGCCTCCAGCATGAGTCCTCCTCTGCTTTAGAAAAATGAAATTTGCTCCTGGGTATGAAGGCGTAGGAGGAATTCAGGTAGAGACCGAGATTATTGAAGAATTTTGGCTTTTCTCAGAATGCACATGGTTTTTATTCTCCAGTTTTCCATTTCTCTTATTGACTGCAACATAACTTTTAAGTAAAGCAAAGCATTTATGTTGTTTTTCTCCATGACAGGGAGTCTATTTTCTTAATTATTGTCTGGTTATTAGATTAGAATTCATAAATTGATTTATTAATAACTATGTAAGCCAAAATTGGCATTAGCTGTGGTTTGGAGAAGTTTTATATATATATATTTTTTTCACATAAAACTCATCACATATATATTATATAAATTAATAAATATTAATCATAATTATATATAATATTATATATAAATATATATATAAATAATTTGCCAGAGGTCACATTTGCTCACCGGAGAGACAGAGAAAGACAAAGTGTGTGTGTGGGGGGGGCTGCAAATGGCATAGCAGTTATGTTGCTGGACTCCCACCTGGCCGACTGCAGTTTGAGTCCTGGACCTAGTGGCTTGAAACTCATGCCAGGCACATGTCATGTGAGCCCAAGATCCCAGGAGGGGAATGGAAGAGAAGGGATTGTAGCATGACCATACCCCCAGGGTGTGCTTTCTCACTTTCCCTCACAACATCTCTGTCTCTCTCTCTGATGAGAATATGCCCCCTAAAACAAAAACTTCTAAAAATAATAATACAAAGAAAGAAAGGGGGAAAGTGAGAAAGCACCTCCCATGAGAGATGGTCAGTATTGCAATCCCTCGTCTCTTGTCCATCTCTCTATCCTGTTGCAACTTTGGGCACACATCTTCACATGCCTGGCATGTTTCTGAAGCCATCGGACCAGAATTCTAACTACAGTTAACCAATGAGACTTGACTTCTCTAACTGCTAGACCATGGGGTTAGCCCCATGTATTTATAATCTATTTTTTAATCTTTTTTCAATTTTTGCTGTAGGGCATGTTCGCTCGCCAGAGAGACACACAGAGAGAGACAGAGAGACAGAAAGTAAGAAATCAGCCCCCATGGGTGATGGTCATGCTGTAACCTCTTCTCCTCCAGAATGGATTTTGAGGATTTTGAGCACCCACACACTCTCTTGGGATTTTGAGCACTCACACACACGCATGAGTTTGAAGCCACCAGGTCCAAAACCTGAACCACAGTTGACTACATGAAGACTCCAGTGCCTTAACTGTTACACCACCTGCTGGCCTCTATGTATTTATAGTCTTTCTATATCTAATAGTTTAATGAAAGAATAATTCTATAGGAATAGAAATTCAGTACTGAATTTGTGATAGCTATATACTTTTAAAACAAAATAAATACAGGCTGGGGACCAGCAGTTAGCGTAATGACTATGTCGCTGGACTCCCACGTAGTTGAGCACGGTTCGTGTCCCGGACCCGGTGGCTTAAACCCACGCCGGGCGTGTGTGTGTGAGTGCCCAAGATCCCAAGAGGAGAATGGAGGAGAAGGGATTGTGGCGTAGCCATCCCCCCTGGGGGGTAATTTCTCGCTTTCTGTCTCTCTGTCTCTCTCTGTCAGTCTGGCGAGCGCACACGCCTTATAGCAAAAACCTCTCCAAATAAATAAATAAATACGGGCTAGAGAACTTGCAAAAACAATATGCCTTGCCCTTGATCTAGGAGCTAAGCTGATGGATTGCATTGGGTGGTATTACAGCTTGAATTTTGGAATCAAATATAATTGAATTGAGATGTTCATTGCTGTTTAACTATGGACAAGTTCACTTAATCCCTCTGAACTGTGGTTTTTCTATTCTAAAGTTCTGCAGAAAATATGGCAAAATTTCCAATATTCCCCAATAGTCCTGAGGACTGAATGAAACAACGTGTCAAGACCAAACGCACGCACCAATGAACCCAGGGTTTGCTATGTACCGCTTGTCTCATTGTTATCTGTGCACACATCATCTCTTTCTTATTTGAAAATGCCCTCGAGGAGCGGACTGTATTTTTTCATCTTGTTCCTATCGCTATGTAAGGTGCTCAATATTATCTGTAATACAAATGAACCAACGAATGACCATTGCCACATTCTTACTGCTGATGCAGCCCACCTGGACCTGGAGTTTATTACACCGTCCCTCCTGGGGTTCTAAGTAAGGAAAGATAGTCACTGTATTTCACAATTTAGGAATATTGTATGAAAGAATGTGTGGGAATCACAGTGCCTGGGACAATGTTCAAGTTAGAACTTTCTCAACAGCAAATCTTAGGAGGCCCGATACTTGTAGTTATGACCGAACACCAGTGGATGTCACCCTCGGAACGTGCAAACGTGCTCTTGCTGAGCCGGCGAGGCAGAGGCTGCACAGATGTTGCTACTTCTCTTGGGGTACTGTGCGGAGCAGTGCCGGATTCCAGATGTTCATCACCGTGGAGCCCTCCACGCTGCATCTTCATCCAAGGGCAGAAAGGGGAATCACGAATGCTTCTCAAAGTTTGCTTTTATCTATAGGAATGGTGTTTGTTGATTGATGGCATTTGGAGAAGGCCACTGACTGATTCAGTATCATTAAAAAACGGTGTTTGGCGGAATTAGTTGCCTCTGGGGAAGGAAAGCAAGGAGTTTAGGCATGGAAATGAGGAAAAGACTTTCTTTTCACTTCCGTATATGTTGTTTGTGATCTTGTTTGTACTTTGTTAATAAATCACTCAAAAGTAAAGATTAAAGAATAAATAAACAGTCGTTTCACAAAATCTTGACCATCATGTACTCTTTCTTCCTTGAGTTATTTGTCCTGTTATTGACTAAGGAAATTTCTATTTAAAAAATACTTATCATGTTCTCTGTAACATTACTGTTTTCTGTTCCTTAAACTGGTCTCTCCTTCAAACATTAATTCCTATTCATTTATTTAAATATATATTATGCACCTAACTATGTGTTAAATGTTGTATAGGTGCTGAGGTACAGCGGTGAGTAAGAAATACACATTTTTAAAAAATTGACTAAGGGGCCAGAAGGTAGTATAGTGGTTAAGGCACTGGACTCCCACATGGTTGGTTGACCGCAGACTGCAGTTTGAATCCTGGACCTGACAGTTTAAAACTAATGCTGGAAAGAGGACAATGGATTACAGCATGGCCAACCCACCCAGTGTGTGTGTGTGGGGGGGGATGATTTCTCACTTTCCCTCTGTCTCTCATGTATCCTGTAACAAAAATCTCTCCAAAAAATTCTTTTTAATGAATTAGAATTAGAGTTTTATAGAGAACTAGTAAAAAAGTATATAAGCTTCAAAATTAGTCTTGTTTGATTCCTAGTTGATAGATAGATTTACAAATAGATAAATTTACAAAAAATGTACCAATTGTTATATAATTTTGTGAGTAAAAATGTCCTATGACTGACAAAATCCAATGCTTTCCACCTGGGAATGTAAATTGAAATAGAGTTTTCAGGGCAATTTGATATGTCTCAGAAACCCTAGGAGTCTTCATAATTTCTAACCCAGCAATTTTCCATGTAGAAATCACTCTTTTTTTTTTTTTTTGGACAAGTTTTTGCTATAGGGCACGTGCGCTCGCCAGACAGACAGGGAGAGACAGAGAGACAGAAAGCGAGAAATAACCCCCCAGGGGGGATGGCCACACTGCAATCCCTTCTCTTCCATTCTCTTCTCGAGATCTTGGGCACGCACGCACATGCGCCCAGCATGAGTTTAAGCCACCGGGTCCGGGACTCGAACCGCGGTCGATTAGGTGGGAGTTCAGCGACATAGCCATTATGCTAACTGCTGGTCCCCAGAAATCACTCTTGATGCATATTAAAGGTATGTGCAAGAAAACTTAAGCAAGAATATTTATGTTGGAGAAAAATCAGAAGCAAGAATGGAAACTGGAGATACTCCAAAAAGTTCATGAAAAAAATGGAATAAAATAATGAGTTTAATTTGATGCCAAAAAAACCTTTGAAATCCATGCACAGTTTTCTCATAATAAAGATGTTGAATGAATTTTTTTTTGTTCCTGTTTTGTTTTGTTTTTGGAGAGGTTTTCGCTATAGGGAGCATGCACTCGTGAGAAACACAGAGAGACGGAAAGTGAGCAATCACCCCTCGGGGGAATGGTCACTTTGCAATCCCTTCTCCTCCATTCTCCTCTTCGGATCCTGGGCATGCTCACACACGCGCCAGACATGAGTTTAAGCCACCGGGTCCGGGACTTGAACTGCAGTCGACTACATGGGAATTCAGCAACATAGTCATTACACCAACTGCTGGTCCCCCATGAATTATTTTTGAAAACTACTCCCTTAGCAGACTGGTGTGGCTGGGATGCAGCAATTGTCAGAGCACAAAGACAACTTACTCTCAACCATCCCTTAGCTTGCCTTGTATCACTGTGTCCCTGTGCAAGATTCTAGGCAGGAAAATGACATGAAGTAGCTTCCGTTTACTTTGACTTTTTGGAGAGAGAGTATGGATGAGCCTCTGTGGACCAGCAATTCTACATACAACACAAGATGTCCCACATTGTAGTCAGAGAGTTGTGTTAGACAAATGACTGATAAAAGTCTACTGCAGTTGACATGGGTAGCTAGAACACCAAGTGTCGTTGGTTTCAGTTCTATTGACAGAAGTGAACTTCCTGTTAAAGAAGATAAAGCATGGAGTACATGAACTTACTCTTCGTCTCTGCATACACACAGAGATTAGATCCATACCCAGCAAGATGGTTGCCTTCTACAAACCAGGAAGAAGGCCCTCACTATGAGAGCATTCCAATCTTAAACTTCCAACCTCCAGAACTGTGGGAAAATAAACTTCTATTGTTTAAGTAAAAAAAAAATATATATATATAATAAACGAACAAAAAGAGAAGAAAGAACATCATCAAGACGAAACTGTAGTGTAAAGTTGGGTTGGGATTCACCTGTCTGTCCCAAATGAACTCACATCTCTAGTTCTGGACAGACTATGTGCTGACCTACTGATAGAACTGGGAAATAGACTCACACAGTTGGTTTTAGTGATCTAGAAGAACTAGAGAGTTGATTTCAGAGGTGTAAAAGTAGAGAGGGACTGAAAAAATGAGCAAAAGTGAAGATTGTTTTGACCTTTGGAGGGTCCAAAAGATTCTGAAAATGTCCTTTAAGAATGTCAGCGAAGCACCTCAATTTGGCGTAGGTGCAGTAGTCGTTCTGAGGTCCAGGCTCTTACTTACAATGTCTATGTTAGTTTCCTGTAGTTACTGTGATAACCACAAACTGGGTGGCGTGAAACAGCACGAATTTATTCTCTCACAGTTACGAAGGACTGCAGACCAAAATCAAAATGTCAGAAGGGCCATGCTCCCTGTAACGCCTGCAGGAGCCCCTCCCTGGCTTCCTCCCAGGTCCTAGTGATGGTCATCAGGCCTGATGCTGCTTGGCTTGCAGCCGCAGCCCTCTGTTCTCTGCCTCTGTCATCACTTGGCAGTTTTCCTGCATGTCTGTCTCTTCACACGGCATTTTTCTCTTCTTATAAAGACATCAGTCATATGAGTTTACAGCTCACCCTAATGAGCTCATTTTAACTTGACGATGTCTGCCAAGACAGTATTTCCAAGCAAAGGCACATTCACAGGTAACTTCAGTGTATCTTTTGAAGGATACAATTTGACCCATGACAATATCTTTTTCCTTTTTTCCCTTTATCCTTTCATTATCTTACTCTGCCCCCCCCTTTTTTTTTAGAGAGAGAGAGAGAGAGAGATTTTGCTCTAGGGTGTGTGTGTTTGCCAGATAGAAAGTGAGAAATCACCACACAGCCCCCTCCCCCCACCCCAGGGGGATGACCACACCACAATCCCTTCTCCTCTATTCTCCTCTCAGGATTTTGTACATGTACGCACACACACCCAGCTTGAGTTTTAAACTGCCAGGTCCAGGACTCGAACTGCTGTCGACTCTGTGGGAGTACAGCTGTAACCATTATATCTTCTGCTGGTCTCTTCTGTTCCATTTTTTAAATCATCTTTTCCTTATTTTATTCTACTACAGATGTCTGCTCTCACAACTCATACCACCTCCAAACTCTTTTCCTTACTTATTTTCTCTAAGTTTGTTTTATTCATGATAGCATGTGTGTGTGTGTGCACGAGAGAGAAAGAGAGAAAATCACCCTTGACAGGGTATACCACACCATAATCCCTTTTTTTAGCCCTCCAGCTCCTCGGGCTCTTGGGCATGTGCACATGCACCTGGTGTGTTTGCAAGCCAACCCATAGTTGGCCATGTGACTTTTAGCTCTGTGGTTCAGTTTGCCTCTCACTGCACCACCAAGCTGGGTTCCATATTTATTTTCATTATTAGGGTTATTTCTCTGTACTTAGGTGGTTCAAGATAAAATATGAAATTGATAAGTGTAACCAAAAGTGGAAAGACTGGGAAGTGCTTTATTAAGTGACATCCAGCTTGAGTTCGGACCTGAACACTTGGTCTGACTTTACACATATCGCTTGTCTTTTCTCATGTGTAAATGACTTCCACACTTTCCAGCATGAAAACTAATATGTGTGAATACTCCAGGGTAGTCAACATTCTTTTTTTAAAAAATTATTTATTTATTTTAATTTGGTCACAGAGGAAGAGAGAGAGAGAGAGAAAGTGAGAAAGTAAGCTGCCAGGTCTGGGATTTGGACCAAGGTTGGCCACATGGGAGTCCAGAGCCCCTAACCACCACGCCACCTGCCTGACCCAGGTAGTCAACAATTAAGAAACAGAGACCTTTTGCTAGGGGAAGAGATTGGATGGCTTGAAAGAAGCCCTGCTGTTTGGCGTAGTGGAACCTGTAGATAAATCGTGGTATGTCCTCATTTCCCTAGTGGAATAGAAACATCAGCAATCTCTCTCTCTTGTTTTGGCTTACACTTCTTCATAGCTTTTTCAAACCTGACATCTTAAGCAACCTCCAAAAAAAAAAAAAAGTGAAAGAACTGTAGAAGTAGCAGTTTAAAAGAGTCTACCAGGCAAACGGTCAAGCTTCATCTATTGTGGCCATTG
Source organism: Tupaia belangeri chinensis (assembly GCF_000334495.1). NCBI lineage: Eukaryota > Metazoa > Chordata > Mammalia > Scandentia > Tupaiidae > Tupaia > Tupaia belangeri. The sequence goes on along the minus strand of NW_006204176.1, from coordinate 574,731 downwards.
TTTCTGCTGCATATCTACGAATATCTATTTTTTGTCTCCACACCATGTTGCCAAAAGGTAATAAAAATGAAAAATGAAGTGCTGCTGTCTTATAACAGAGCAGCTCAGCATTGAATGCTCATCCTTCTGTGATCAGCCAACCCAGGTTACAGTTATTGTGATGCTGACAGCAACGACACAGGTGGGCCAGTGCACAATGTTTCAGCTGGGTGTGGGTCAGCTGAGCACAGAGGCCTCTGTCTGCTCTGAGTGGAGGCTCAATTTCATTTGTTCAAACTCCAGATGCCACGATTGGTACTCAAAATTCTGTTTTGAGGACTGACGCTCCAAAGGGGTGAAGAAGATGAAAGGGTCTGTTTTGTACCTTGAGTCTCTGGACTAACACCCTAAAGGCAGGAAGTTATACAGATGCTTATAGGCATGACTTATTGTTCATTCTCATTCTCATCTGCTTTGAATAAAAGGCAGGTTTTGTGCTACATGGGAATAAAAATACAGATAGATGATGGATAAACGCTGTTCCAGAGTGCACTTGGATCATTTATTTTTATTTTCCATTTTTTTCTCTCCTTAAATATTTATTGTAATTTATAATTTACATATATTTGTTACACATCTTTGTTTGTAGAGTACAGAATGGTCTTTAAAAGCATGCAATTTAAAGTTGATTTATTTTTTCATTTACTGAGAAGTCTAGAAATATAAGAATCTCTGACATGTTCTTGTCATGCCATGATCCTCCCCTGGGCCTTCCAGCCAACCAGGATCAAGGGTGCACCTGTGGGTGTAGCCAGCATCCAGATCAACCTGGGATCTGAACCCCAGGCCTTACTGTCCAGCTTCAGTATCACGCAGTGGTGTCCTACTGCCTGTGCCAGCATGGCTGGGCCAATCAAGTGATTTCAGTTGTGGTTCATTTTGAAGTGAAATTGAAAAAAAAAAAAAAAAAAGAACAAAATGGAATGCCACTTGGCTTGATAATGCCAATTTAGTAAGTTTTATCTTTATCTTTGTTTTTAATCTTACTTATTAAAGCAAGTGTTTAGGAATCTCGCCTGCCTCATATAATGGTGTTCTAAATGCTTCCAATTGCTCTGTTTCCTTCCACCATTCTGCGAGTGTGGGCACCTTCAGATTCAGGAATGAGAACCATCATGAAGACAACACCTCATGCACCAGTGGCAGCATGGATTGCCCTGGCCTTTGTGTTTCCAGATTCCAGGTGTGCCTGAAAAGTGATGGGAAGGCAACTTCAATTACCCAAAGGAGTTACATTTCTTAGGCAGATACTCCTGGTTTTCTGGTTCCAGGTCTCCAGGACCCCTCACTAAAGGTCCTGCTATATTCTCATATAATAGGGATGAGCTTTAAATGTCAACAGGCTTCACAATCTATTGAACAGAAGAAAAGCATGTGCTCATTTTGCTTTATAGGAAACAAAAATTCCACCAAACTGTAAAACAATTCATGCCTAAATTTCCTATACTGTCCCCCTAATTTGGGATGAGCCCAACTTCCCATATTTGGTCTTATTGAGTTTAGCTCTTCAAATCTCTTGAGGCAAATTCTGTTTCAAATTACTTTGGAAATAAAGTATAGCTTCTTGAAAGACTTATCTTATTTTATGTTTTTAGTATGCTATAGGACATGTGCATTTGCAGGAGAGAGAGAGAGAAAGAGAGTGAGAGAGAAAGAGAGTGAGAAATCCTACCATCCCTCCCCCCAGAGGGGTGGCCATGTCACAGTCTCCTCTCAGGATTTTGGGCATGCACTCACATGCATCTGGTGAGTGTCTCAAGTTGCAAGGTCTGAGACTTGAACCATGCAGTTCGCAAGCTACTTTCTAGTCACCTTAACCTCTATGCCACCTGCTGGCCCATCCCTGAAAGCACTTATGGGAACCTTCATATTTCAGTATCTACATTATTCTCCATCCTTTTACCCACACAGAAGTACTCTCAGTGCTGAGCCTAAGGAGGTCTTCGCAGTAAGACCTCTCCCATCTATTCTGTATTTTTTTTTTTTTTAGATTTTTTTTTTGCTAGAGGGTACATGCACTCACCAGAGAGACATGCACACATGCCTGGCGTGAGTTTAAGCCAGCAGGTCCGGGACTCGAACCATGGTCTACTACGTGGGAATCCAGTGATGTAACCATTATGCCATCTGCTAGCCCCACCATCCATTGTTTTTCTCTGCTCCTTCCCCTTCCTTGTCCCCTGGAGAACCCTTGACCATCCATTGCACTGTGAACACAGAAGTTAGGAGCCAACGCTAAGCTGGTTCTGCATGCAGCTTTGCCACTGTCTACTCATATTAAGTTTGGGCTGTTTTCCTCGCTTTTTGTGTCTGTTTATTTACTGTAAACTAGGGACAAATTACTGTACCCACCTCAAGGCATTCATTAAGTTAGTGACATAGATAAAACATACGGACCTGTGATTGGATCAATAAGGGTTAGCTAATTTACTACGATTCAAAGTTTGGCTTAATTGCCACATTCTTCTGGGACCCTTTTAACCTGGTGTAGTGCCCCCTAGATGCACCCTAAATGTACCCCGTTCTTTCCCCCATTCTTCCAGATCACCTAACATGCCGTATCATCAAATGGGAGAGAGCTCTATGCTGAGAACAGTTAGAGTAGTCTTGCTGGTTAGGTATGAACTGGAGTCTGTCATCATAGTGAAGCCACTCTTCATCTCCTCTCAGTCTCTCCTACATGGAACATTCCAGTCACTTAAAGAATGCCTGTTAAATTCCCAAACCACAAGCCCTCATAGATACCACATGAAAAGCATTGTTTTCAAAGGAGGAAAAGACAAAAGCCAGGCTTGTGGTATATTCAATTTTTTCCCTCCTGGGCCCAGGGAAGGTTTTTTTTACATGCTAATTCACTACAGAAAGTCTGGGAAGTGGTTTCATTTCTTTAGCACATGACGACATATTCTTTTCTTCTTCTTCTTCTTCTTTATTTTTTCACAGTTAATCAAGTACATCGCCACAACATATAAAAATGAGTTTTTCCAGCATGAATGGACTTCATATCAGTTTGGTCAAAGACATTAACATATACATTATCATAAACATTTTTGTGTCCATTAGATGTTTCCTTTTGATTCTCTCCCTCCCATCCCCCATTGCCCACTTCCTCCCAAAGATATCCACAGTTGCTCACCATGCTTTTATATCTTACGGTCTTTCCATTTCTGCCATTTACTACAGACAGTCCATATATGTTAGGTTGTCAAGAAAGTCTTGATGTACATTTCTTTGCAAAAGTGCATCATGACTTTCCCAACAACCCAATATTAAGTAGGGACATACAATGCCTCTCTTTCTTTTCTACCAAGCTTCCCTATAGAAAAAGGACAGGAAGTCATGTGGAATTCATTATGGTGGGACTCTACCTTTGTTGTAGGTCTGTTTCCCCTCCAGCCACCACTTGGTGATAAACATTCAGATGATGTATGCAGAGACAGGCATATTTGTCTCATCACACAGCTTTTACTGCTTATTGTCTACACCCTGGAAAGGCCATAAGATACACAAAAAATCTTGTCCTGTTTTCAGATATGTTCATTTGGTGCTAATGAGTAAGACCCTGGATTTGTCAGGATCCATGATGAGAGGCTTGACTGCCTGAACAGGAAACACAGGAGAGAGATGAAGCAGTCAGCCACTTTGCCGAATGCTTTCAGATACTGGGGGTTGGGGGTGCTGGGTGGCGGGTGTTTTGTGTAAAATAAACATCTGGAAAAATTGACGTTTTCATTTGCTATCCAGATGTTTCTATGTACAGTCCTAATTTCTTTATTCTTACTCTGTCTCCTTGGCAACATAGCTGATCCATTCAGTAAGCACTCTTCTCTTCCTCTCACTAAAATGTTTCATTTTGTCCCGCCCTGCACTCCCAAGCTCCTGCCTGTTCCATTTAATTGTTAACTCTAAGCAGTCCTGACACCGCAGTCCACACTAAGTGAGCATGAAAGTGCTAAGTGAATCTATCATAGCATGAAAATAAATGTGCAAGCCTAATCCCATTAGCCATCACTTCAGGGGTCTCTGATCTTAGAGTTAAGAGTGCCACCATAGTGAACCTCTGAACAACTCTGTCTTTAAGTTACTCAATATAGAAAGTGTTTTCTTCCAGGCAAATCAATCAAACTCTTCTCAATAAGCACACAGCTTGAAACCTGCATGTTATCCATCTTTGCAGTTACCAGACACCCATTCAGGCCTGCCATATGCCAAACACTGCTCACTACAGGAAGTGTGTTATCTTATTTTATTTATTTTGAGTTTATTTCTTCTCTGAGCAAGAGAGCACTCCAAACACAGTCTTAATGCCACAATCTACCCCCAGCCTCACCAGCTCAGATCATAGGCTTGTGAATGCTAGTGTACTCAGGGACGTCTCTAGACATGTGCCGTAAGGCATCTCACGTAGGTCAGCCTCACAGTGTGGTGTTTTTTAATGCTGGGCCATGGTCCAGCCCCACCAGGCACATTATTAACAAGTGCTTTGTATGGACTCAGAGAATCAATGATCACAGATAATTATCTTATACTGTTGTATGGGCTGAACTGTGTCCCCACAAAAATTCATATATTGAACCATTGACCCCCAATACCTTGGAATATGACTGTATTGGGAAATAGGGTTACTAAAGAGGAATTGCAATGAGGTTGTTACAGTGGACCTTACTTTAATCTGACCAGTTTCTAGGAAGACCGGGAATCTGAACCATAGTCTCCATGTGTGATACAGCATCTCCTGAGTGGCACATTACTGTGCTCCATGGCGCTGGCCCAGCACATGTGCTTTATGAAGGCGTTTCCTCTCAGGCTCTTGGCATAGCAGAATACATTCATATCACATGAGAATAAATCAGTGTGCGGATTTCCAGTGTTTGCATGGGGCTTAGCTACTCACATGTAAAAACAAATATCTGAAATAGTTTTTAACTTTTCTAATGGAACACCCTCATCTTGATCTTAGCTGGCTTTATTAATATAGGCTCAACACAGGAATCAGAATTTTAAAAATTTCCATTGAATTTTTACTGGGTACTGGGGTTCAAGGTCCATCTACTTAGACTTCACTCCTATAATAATTCATGAGGCACCATTGACTATCCTGAGGTTCCAAGGAAAGCTATTAATGTGAATAACACAGGGCAGAAAACTCTCCATAGGAAGGACAAATCTTGACTCAATTGTAGACAGACTGAAACCGCTTTTCAAAGAACAGATTAACTTTCGTGTCAGTAAAGACTGTCTTATGGGTGCCTGGCATGTAGGGGGACACTATGGACTGACTCACCTACACCAGCCTGGGAGATACCTTAAAAGAAAGAATCTTAAAAAAAGACCAGAAGGAAAAAGAGCCATCCACTGCTACCCTTGGGCCAAGAGTTTCACCAGTACCCTCTTCACTGTGTTGTTCTGCACAAGAATACGATTTTAGAAGGGCGAGTTTTACATAAATCCTGAAAGGAGAAAGTTACTTTATTCATCAGAAAGTAGAGTGCGAATTCTAGTTGGGGGGAAGTGTATAAAATAATTAAGAATGGTCGAAGAGTGTTAAGAAATAATGGGGGACCTGCAGATGGATTAATGGTTATGTCACTGGACTCCCATGTAGTCAACTGCAATTCAAGTTCCAGACCCAGTGGCTTCTCTCTCACCAGGCACAAGTGCATGCGTACCTAAAATCCTGAGAGGAGAATGGAGGAGAAGGGACTGTGGTGTGGTCATATCCCCTGGGGGGGTGATTTCTCACTTTCTCTCTCTTTGTCTCTCTCCGTCTCTTCGGCAACTGCATACTCCCTATAGCAAAATTCTCTAAAGGAAAAAAGAAGAGATCTCTATCTCTGCCTCCACTGTCCCTTCTGGGTGCTGCTTCACTGCTGCAAAATTCCCCAGTCAGAGCTGCCCCCTTCCAGACCCCAGTGCTAGTCAGGTAGGCAAACTGTCTCTCTACCTCTTGTTCTTCTCTGTCCTTCTAACCCCCCCTTTAAAAACAACAAACAAACAAACAAACAAACAAACAAAAAACTTTCTTCCCTGTTTGTGCCTTTCTTTTGCTAATTTGTCTTTTCTTCCCTCACCTAGGACAGAAAGCGTCCAGGCATCTCCATCTCTGCCTCTGCTGTCCCTTCTTGTGCTGCATAAATTTCCATTTTTAACCCAATTTTATTTTATGTGACCTGATTTCTGTTTTTTCTCCTCTTTTTGTTCTAGTTCTTTCCTTCTTTTTCCATTGCCTTTTTTAAATGATCATCATAATCTTGTTTATATTACATTGGATTGCATATAACTTTACAGTGTATTACATTGCTTTTTCAAAAGGGAATGCCATGCATGTCAGTCAATACAGAGACATTAACATCCCCACTTCATCATTCAATATCTTTTCAATGTTTTTCCCCCATCATTTTTATTAATATTCTAATTATTTTTTTAAACAGTCAATCATTATTTCACATTTTGCTTGTAAAAAGACTTTACCCATCATGAAATACTTCTCAGACCAATCCAGTTGAGAATACTATACCTGTCATCATCAACAGGTAGTAAGCCATATCTGTTTCCCACTAACGTCCTGCCTCTCTATTTGTTCTCTTGCTATCTTTCTCTATCCTCTTCTCTTTACCACCCCCCATTCTCCACTGTCTTATTCTCGTTAAGTACTTTCACTGCTTTCATGTCCTCCAATTTTTCACTCTCTACCATAGAGTGTGGATAGTCGGTATATATTAAGTGGATACATACAATATCTTTCTTTCATAGCCTGGCTTATTTCATTCAGCAATAGATCCTCCATATCTGACCACTTTTTATGAAATGCCAGAGTCTTGTTATTTTTTATGGCTGAGTAGTACTCCATAAACCACACTTTTCCAATCCATTCATCAGTTTGTGGACATTTAGGTTGG